>NC_139658.1:827500-1007500 GCF_951799395.1 Argentina silus
CATTTCAACACATATTTCTTCTTCAAAGCCGAGCGGCGTGGCGGCACAGTGCTGTAGCGGTGAGAAAGTGAGCGGCTCAGGGGCTGTTTGTTCTGTGGTATGTCCAGGGGACAGTGACCTCTGACCTCTCTCTGAAGTGTCAGTGTCTGTTCCCCCGTACATTGTGCAGAGACCAGCCTTACACACTAATGATGCCTCACGGACATTAGCATGTAGCTAACAGGCTGGGAACAAAGCCTCTGTGCACACGCTCCCTACTTGCTCCGTAGACAAGCTCCCCCAGGCACTCCTATCACAGGCTGTTGGCTCTGATGAAAGATTCTGCTCACACGCTCACTCTCTAAACTCACTCTGCAGTCGAAGGAAAGGGCTCCAACTCCTGCCATGAACTCTAAGCGAGCGAAATGCATGGGTTTTCCACTCTTGCCTACACAGTGTAACGTAGCCTGAGTGCTGCGTATCCTCCAACTCGCTCTCTAAGCTCAACCTCTCTTTCTCACAGTTTCTTCACCCATGTATGTACACATCACCCTCGTCTCGCCCCCCCCCGGGACGCCATGTATGAAAACAGATCCCTGTATGTGTCGCTACGCCGAGCCTGTCAGCCTGTCACTGAGACCGCCCTCCGCGATTCAATCGCTGCTCTCAGCACTAAGAGGTGTAGATTACGGCTGTGCCTCCCAGCCTACACACAGCAGCAACAGAGATGATGGGGGGGGGGGTGGGGAGGAGGGGGGGAAGCAGATTCCCACCAGTGTGGCATGTGATTAGGATGTGTCACACGGCTGTCTGAGCTTCACACTCACTCTTTGTCTCTTTAAGGGGACGAGGGACCTCCTGATACTCATCAAAGGATTAGACCCCAGGCAAAATGAAATGCGCAAATAAGCATGTCAAAAAGGGAGACAAGAAGGGGAAGACTGGGACGTCACCTCTTAAAGTAGGCCATGTAGTGCCGGTCTCTGTACCACCATTTATGTGTACTGTAATATGACTGGCAGATCGTGGAATTTTCCTGACATCAGAGCTATGGAATACCCATGTAGTATGCTAATGGTGTTTGAGACGACATTGTGTCAGATGAGATAAGGAGAGCACTAATGGGTAATAAAATTATCTGCTCTACTAGGGGAAGGAGCAGATTGTCTAACAGGCTCTTACATAAGCCGTGATAAGGTTATTGGATCCATTACTCTTACAGGGAGGCCATCGACCTCTGAACCCTGGCAGAGTGGCTGGGTAGACTAACCTTTAGATGGGGCAGAACGGTGCTTGTTGATAATTAAATGGGTATGTATGTGACTTTCGACTTACACTATTGCTGGCATTGAGGACTGTACTATTACCTGGGCAGTTGAATGTATTAAGCTAGTTATCAGGTCAACATGTGGGTCAAAGAGGCTATTCTAACCAGTCAACATTGTCCAGCACAGCTGATCTGGTTAGATTGTGTTGTGAGAGGAGTATGCCATGCCAGAGATCTATTGCAGAGATTTTTATGATGACTAAGCAAAGCAAAGCAAAGAGGAGAGGCAGGGCTCGGATGGTGGCAGTCTCTGCAGAGGAATCTGCTCTCTCATAGCGGCTCAAAACTGCCACAGAAGTCCTGAGCCCAGACCAGACCAGACCAGATCAGCATCTGAGCTGGAGGAGAGGAGGAATTTACACTGGGGCTAAAGGGGTATATTCCACTCTAATATATCCCATCCCTGAGTTTGTAACCTTAACGTGCACTAATCTCTCCGACACAAAATCAATGAGGCGCCCACCCACACACCATTCATCTCCTTGTGGTAGACTGTTGGCTCCTAGTCCGAGCCAGGGAAAACTCAAGCCTCCACACATCTGCACAGAGTTAGCATCGCTCTCAGATTTATGAGGGTGTCGAAGAACCAGTCACACTTACACACCTTCCCCCATAGCAACTGGGGTAAAACTGGGACACACTTTACTGTAGGCACTGTACACAGAAACAATAAAGAACTTTCTGAAATTTACAAAACTAGTGGAAATTGCAACTTATTTGCACATACACATATTGACTATTTTGTAACCTATACATGGTGTTTGTGTCTACGTTGTTTTTGTGTCTGTTGAACAGATGATTTTACCATAGAAATGCTGTAGCATTGCCACTAAGTGTGTATTTGGTCTAGTGTTTAGTATTCAACTGATAGACAACACTCCAGCTCTTGGGTGGCAGGCAGACAGCAGTGAATAAATCCATGAGAGGATGATTGTCTGTGTCTGTGATGCTCTGTGAGAGTAGAGCAGCAGAGAGACTGTGGTGCCAAAGTTGACACTGGCTTTCTGAGAGGCCCATTCTTGGAGATGTGCAGCTTGGCAGCTTTACACATTCATCCTGCAAGAGCAAGAATGTGAAACACTGACAACATCGTGACAAGCTCTAATCATACACAGACCTGATTCTGAATCAGGCACACAGCATGCTCTCATCTGCCAAGCTGTAGGATTTCATATTTATACAACAGAAAAATGTAAAGATGAAAAGGAACCGTAACAAGTAGCTCCGGGAGACAGTTAAACCATTAATCAATGTAATGATATTCCTTGTCATTGTAGATAATTGATGCTAATAAATGTCATGTGGCAAGCCTGGTTAAGCGCTTACTTGAAGGGTGATGTTTTACTCTCAACTGAGTGTGGTTGGCAGGAACATGGGATCAGTGTATGGGATTTTACTAGTGCAGTTACATGGATCAATGCATTACACATGATCTGCCCTAGGCACATGTTCGACTGTGAAAACATTCGCTCCAGTGGACATGCCACAACCCCGCACCACTGGCCTGTGGAAAAGCCTGTTTTCTGGCGCTTGAGTCCAAATGGGGATTTTCAATGAGATCCTGTGCTACCATTGAAATGACCTATGACCATGAGTTCTGTATGGGGAGAGTAAGACATGGTCATTTGAATATCTTAGAGAGAAGAACTAGGAGATGTGTAGGCAGGCATGTATGCATTTATCTCATGCTGGAAATCAATGTCCCATATGAGTTGGTGTTTTTGCCATCTGGTGCAATTTGTTTTCAATGTGCATTGGTTCTAACAACTCAAATTTCCAGTTAATGGTACTATCAACAACCGATTGTATCATACACATCAAGGAAATACTGGCTCAGTCTAGCCTTCCCCTGTAGACAGAAAGGGGCACACTCTCACCCCAGGCAAGGAAATCCAGGTGTATTAACAAGTCAATGAGAAATTCATGTGTGGATCATTTCACAGTGAGCACATCTGACCTTTGTTAATGATGCCACTCAAACCTGCAGGTGGTGTTTCAGAGACTGCCAAATTAACTCCCGCAGGACCACAGTGCACTGCAATGCTTCAACCACTTCTGATTATGTGAAGTAAAGTAATATGCAAGGACGTTAGATTCCCTCTTTAAGAGATCAAAATCATAACATTGTCTAGGTTTACATCTGAATTGAGCAGCTTGCATGATGTTAGATTCGTTTAGATTTCCACCCCTATTGTTCACCCAAATGTCTTCTCTGCAGAATTCTATTTGGTTGTATGGTATGCAAAGGTATTTTTCTTAGTGAGCTGTCATCTGTGCATAGAGATGTTGGTTTTTCACATTTCTTCACTTTTTTTCATTCACTGCATGCCACTGCAAATCCTCACCGCTGCTTTTCTGATGAATCACTCCTATGAATGCATTCTGCTGAAAGAAGATCCTTAAACTCTATTCAACCTGAGCCACAGCATGTTTCAAGATAGGGCTCGCGTCGTCTTAACAAGCTGTTTATTCCACTCCTTCCTTCTGTGCCCGTCTCCTATTTTCCATCTATTTCTGCTACTTTCAATCCTTCTCTTCCCATCTTTTGCAACCTCTAATTCTATCTCCCCTGTACCCTCTGTCCATCTCCTGCTGACTCACCCTCTCAATCTTCCTTTCTCACCACTTCTCCTTTCCCCTCCCCCATTTTCCTTGCTTCTCCTGTTACTTTCTTCTTCTGCATCTCTCACTTATCGCGTCCAGTATCATAGGAAACTAATGTGAAGGCTGGCTGCTCTCTCACTGCTTAAATCTCTCTATAATGGAGCCCAAGGGTATCTGAAATTGAGTGTGAAGACTGCATCAAGGTCATTTACTCCACTCTGCAGGATAGTGATGGATGTCTTGTCTGATTGCTCGATTTGGCTGTCCTACTTGGGGGAGGCATATCCCATAGCACGAGTCAAGAGGGGAAGAGTCTTGCCTTTCCAACAATGGTCAGAAAGTCATCCCCAGAGAGCAGCGGCCAGCAGACAGAGAGACAGAAAGAGAAGAGAGAGACAGACACAGACAGGCAGACAGACACAGACAGGCGGACAGACAGATGGGGAGAGAGAGGGGGGGGGGGGGGGGGGGAGTGGGAGAGAGAGGGGAGGGAGGGGGAGAGAGAGGGGGAGAGAGAGGGGAGAGAGAGGGGAGAGAGAGACAGACAGACAGACAGACAGACAGACAGACAGACAGAGAGAGAGGGGGGGGAGAGGAGAGCGAAAGAGAGAGAGACAGACAGACAGACAGACAGACAGACAGAGAGAGAGAGAGAGAGAGAGGAGAGTAAAAGGGGAGACTGAGGAGAGAGAGACGGACACAGACAGGCGGACAGACAGATGGGGAGAGAGAGAGGGGGGGAGAGGGGGAGAGAGACAGACAGACAGACAGACATAGAAAGGCAGACAGACGGGGAGAGAGGAGAGAAAGAGGAGAGAGAGACAGACAGACAAGCATACAGATAGAGAGAGAGAGAGAGAATGGTGGGGGAAATATAATCGCCATGAGAGCCTAGGGAGAGAATCATTCCTGTGTTACTGTATCAGGACTTTAAAAGCAAACATTAAAAGGGATGAAAAAAGTATCTATTGATTGCTGGTTGGATGGTGCATTGCCACTCAGTCTGTCAATGCACTAATCTGCCAAATTGACTGCATCTCAGCAGCATTGTGTGTGACCAAACAGCTGGATCCAGTCTAAACACCATAAACACCAGCCATACTTGGCTGAAGCCTCTCCCTAGAGCCTGTGATTTATAATCCAGAGGATTGTGTGCACTTCTGGGAATTACTATATAAGAACATTGCAGAACATTGAAGCCTCCCAACAGTACCAGTCTTTCCTCACAGCTCAGCAGGGACCAGAGCTGATGCGTAGATTTGTTTTGACATTTTGCAATTTTGTCTGTGTGCCTAATTCCCTTTGCTCAAATACAGTGGAAACTGGTGACCCTTGATGACCTTGTTTATCCAACCTCATTACATCCAATTGGTCAATTGCTCATTCAGCCATACTGTATAGGGAAACAAGCTTTAGCATTGTGACATGATTCAGAATATTTGATAAATGCACAAATCAATATCCTCTATAACAGACCATCATAGATAATACCTAAATGGAATATTTCACATACAGTATATTAAGCATGTTTATTAAGCTCAATTTCTGAAGACAAAGCATCTGGAAAACATATTAAACATAAAAATGGAGGCACAGTCTTATCCTTTATCAACAAAGAGGTAATTGACAACTGATGCATGATTGTCTTATTCTTTAGTCAATGTTATGTTTGGGAGTTAACAAACCGTGAGATTGGGCCGTGCCTCTGCGCTGCACATTCTCAGCTTGCAGGCCTTTTGTTATGCAGCCTTTTGTGGCGTATGCCCTGAATTCATTGAAACTCTCTACTGCTGAGGGAGTTGAAGGAACCTTTTCTTACACACTCTCTCTCTCCCTCACACGCACGCATGCACACACACACACACACACACACACACACACACACACACACACACACACAGATGCACAAAGACTGAAGCACTGCCAGCATTTCATGGGATAATCTACCTTCCTGAAGGTTTGGCAAAGCCTCCCCCTGGTCCTCCTTATCGGCCCAGTGTAAGCAGCATGTGGTTTCCTGCCAACTTCTGGGGCCGTGAGCTGCCTCTCCAAACAGGAACACGCATGGAGACATTCCTCTGCTGGAGGAGGAAACAGTGTCCTCAGCCCCCCCCCCCCCCCCCCCCGACCCCCTCCTCCTTCTCCCTAGACACTTAAACACATCCCACACAACCCTCAACTCCTCAGGGTCTTGACCACAGTACAATCCATCCACACCCACACAGTCCGAGGCAATTTAACACTGAGCACACTCATAGAGATGTAACTGGAGGAGTGTGTGTGTGTGTGCTTACGTACGTGAGTGAATGCAACAAGGATTGGAAATTAATTTAGTGATGCATCCATCATCAGCTTACTGCACCTAATTTATCATCATGCATTGTCAGAATTCCATAAGAGGAGTCGATTTGTTGAGGATCAATACAGCTGATCAAGTTGAATAAAATACACACAATCAGCAAACATGGTTTTATCCTCTTCAGCTTCAATAATGGAAACATGTGGTTATCTTTAGTATGCCTCTGCACCCTCTATATCTGTTGTGTGCGGAAGAAGTCTTACACAATTCCTGCAAAGACCTCTGCTTTTCAGCAATCAATGAAAAACATCTGTGGCAAATACATACATGCTGTGCGACAAGTCAACAGCAAACAATATTGGACGCAAACACACACACATGGGTAAAATCACTGGGTGAAAGGTCAAGTATAGAGCAATTCACTTTCACTCATTACCAGTTGCAAGATAATCAACAAAATGGTCTAGTCATCTTCAAGGGAAAATTCCATTCTACGAGAAGATGACTTGTCCTTCAAATAAGGAAAAGTATATTTGATGAGGATGAATAATAATTTAATTAGTAAGGGACACAACGGATAATAAACATGGCTGACTAATTGGAGAACAGTGTCATTTTAAAGAGCATCTCAGCGGTGGATTTCAAGAGGCAGTGAGGAAGGTTTGAAAGCATTGTTTTTGCTTAGTTTCCTCTTCCCTGGTATGAGAGTTTCATTGATCTTGTAACGTCATCAGGGAACATAGAGAGAGAGACCTTGATTAATCACGATCCTTCCTGACCTTATGTGTCCTAATCTGCTATCCTGCTTGCTTCTTAACAGCCTATTCTCTCTATCTACTGTACTCTCTCTATCTCAAGTCTTTTCTCATTTAACCTCCCCTTCTCTCTTCATCTCATCCACTACACTGTTTCCGAGTCAAATTAATCTTTTCCAAAAAACAAGTAAACATAGAGAAATGGCTACAGCAAGTACAACTTGTTTTGTCTTTCTTTCTCTTGATGGTTTCTATATAGCCCAGTATCCTCTCAATTACTCTTGACCCTACATCCCTACATGTCTGTAATCTCTAATCAGAGTGCGTGCAGATTTAAATACATTTCACTCTGATCAAATCAGAAATTGAACAGCAACACAGTACAGATTTCTCATAAGATATTCAGTGAGGGGAATTGTAGAGTATGTCTGAGCCACGGCACATTCTCAGTTGTTGACAGCTTGGCAATGTGCCAATTGCAGATCATACATTCTTTTCTGAGCAATAACGAGATTCAATGAGGGAAAGGGAAACTTCTTTAACTGTAATGTGGGTGGAGCTGTTGTTCACACACTTACTGTATATGTGTTATGTGCCTAATTTGTGGTATTGTTTATCCTCCATTTGCGCCTCTACACTCAGTTATCACGGATGCCTTTTCTCATAATGTGAACTGTATTACTGTAATGATTATATACACTCACCTTATTAGGAACACTTTATTAGGAACACTATGCAAATACTGGGTAGGGCCTCCCTTCGCTCTCAAAACAGCCTCAAGTTCTTTGTGGCATTGATTCCACAAGATGTTGGAAACATTCCTTTGAGATTCTGGTCCATGATAACATGATTGCATCACGCAATTCTGTGCAGATTTTTCAGGTGCACTTTCAAGCTGTGAATCTCCCGTTCTACCACATCCCAAAGGTGTTCTATTGGATTCAGATCCGGTGACTGGGAAGGCCACTGAAGAACACTGAACTCATTGTCATGTTCATGAAACCAGTTTGAGACGACTTTCGCTTTGTGAAAATGGTGCGTTATCATGCTGGAAGTAGCCATTAGAAGATGGGTAAATGTGGCCATGTGGGGATGCATATGGTCAGCAACAATACTCAAGTAGGCTGTGGCATTCAAGTGATGACTGCTTGGTATTAACAGGCCCAAAGTGTGCCAAGAAAACATTCCCCACACCATTACACCACCTCCACCATGAGAAGGTGTACAGGTGTTCCTAATAAAGTGTTCGGTGAGTGTAAGTGTAGACATTTTGACTTTGTGGCAATGAATGCAGACGGAATGACTGGGTGGAGGGCAGAGCCAGTGTGACAGACAGCCAGGACTGACACTGAACCAGCAGCATGGATCCTCTCTGTAGACAAAAAGAGGGATTCACAATAGGACCTAGAGCCTTGGAAAGTGGCTAATGAGGCTACATGATTCACGCTTCATCTCCCCCACTGAGAGAGTCTTGTCCTGGGCAGAGGGAGGCCTCCAAGGGGTGCAACATTTGCCCCACTCATTCAATGGTGAAGCCTACTAGCCATGAGAATGGGCGGATATAGGAGGTCCTCCATGGCACACTATTCCGATGCAAATTCTGAACAAGGTGGCCATGTGAATGAGTATCTGAGTCATTATAATGCTGGACCCTGCAACCACAGAGTAGGTAACACTGGAGGCTTTTCAATGTGTTCAATGACAATTATCACAGGTGTATGTCCAGTTAAGCATCGTTAACATCCATCCCATACACACTCTACTAGGCTGGACTGCATACCTGTGGTGTGACATCAGTGTGTTGCGTCTGACTGCTTTCACACATTCACACTTTGGCTCATTTAGCAGATGGTCTTTTGGCACTTATCAGTGAATAGTACAGTAAGAGCCCTGAACAACATCATTCTAATACATTTGAGTACAATGGAAGCCGTTATTTTAAGTTCACTTCTCAGGGTGACTGTTCTGTTCATTCAAATAGGAACAGACCCTGATGTAGTGTGGGTCTTCAGAACAGTGGACAGTTTGTGGTCCATCATTGGCACAGGGCAACGGGACAGGAGGGACATGAGGACATAGACCAGACGAGATTGGCGGCATCTTTACAAAAAATGTAATCAGACAAATGATTTTGAAATCATCATATGCTAAGTCTGCTTTGCTGTCATATAGTATACTCATGACAAGTCTTTAAAGTATGGTGTACAGGTGTGTATGTGTGTGTGAGAGAGAGATGTGAGGATCTTTTTTCATAAGAGACAAATAATGGATGGAAAATACATTTATAAATCGTGCTAAAATTCATGGCGATAACGTTCTATGCAGCTGTGTCCCAAGATGAACTTACACACCACCTCCATCTTCGCTGTGAGTCTGCATAAAATGCAGTGATATACACCCCTGTAGCTCATGCAAGCCTAGACAACGCTCATCCTGGGATTCTGCTGGACCGACTCTAATCATCTCCATGTCGACATTACAGATAACATAATGATATCTCAATGAACACGAAGTCTAACAAATATATCTACATATTTCGCTTATTTCCAACTAGACTTTTAAACCGAGGCATGCGGTGATTGGGCGTCTTGGAGTCACGCGGTGTTCAGTCGCTTTGCCCTGCCTCGAGTCGGTCAGTCACTGAATGCGAGCTTGTCTGCCAGCTTTCGCAGCGGTTCTATCTGGATCCTCCGCGCACAACCTACAACAATTACTGATAATTACAGAAGCCTTTTTCTTCTTTTGGAAGACAGTTCTTCATCATGGGCGACAAGAAGAGCCCTACCAGGTAACTAACAGTTCGCCTCGTATCGTTTACTGTCGATTTCCACTTGTTTAGCGAGAATTCCGTGGCGCTTGAGGTGGATATTCGGATGATTTCTCAAGGAGTGTTTCTCCCTTTTTCAGTTTGTATGCCAGAGCTGGAATAGTGCAGGCGCTATGGCGGCTTTCTCGCTCCCTACTCTCTCTGCCAGTCACTTTCAGACAAAGGGAAAAATTTCAGTGGATACGCCTGGCAGCCTCGAAAATGTGATCCAGTTGCAATAAAGCTTGTTCGAAGCTCAATGTCGAATGGACATGATTTGACATTCGTTTTTGCTAACATGCTAAGGATCGAGCTGAAATATTAGCTAGCCAAGCTTGCTAGCTAGACAGTAAGCCGCGATACAATCGAACGCTGTGGATATGTCGCTTGCTTAGCCAGTGGGGGTTATATCGGTAGGCTTGTTTGCCTGCTAACGCTATGCTACTCGGGTTTTAGTCGGGATTGTTATATAAGAATATGACAGCCAGGTAGTCCGTGTTTTTCCTGTATTATTTGAACTTTGCTGATTATATGGACGAGTTCTGCATGTCAAAACTCATCAAGCCACATATACACAACATGACATGTGATAAACTAACGTGACCCCCCTTACATTTGTCTATTTCTAAGGCCAAAAAGACAAGCTAAACCGACTGCTGACGATGGCTATTGGGACTGTAGCGTCTGCACCTTCAAAAACAGTGCCGAGGCTTTTAAATGCAGCATCTGCGATGTGAGGAAGGGCACATCCACAAGGTATGTCTGAACGGGTTTCATTTTTCACCCCCTGCAGCAAAGCATCGCGATTTATTGGAATTGCAACTTTGATCTGATACCGATGTGTCTCTTGGCGTACAAAGATGTGCACTTGTTGATTTACATTTTTTTGCAAATATGCTCCGGTATGACCATGTATTATTCGACTTATTTCATTGTAGTGGGTGAATGCAGTCGTCTGCTGTTGGTGTGCTGTCTGACTGTTGCCTCAGTAGGCAGAGAGGGGGATGGGGTGGGGAAGGGAGACTTTACTTCATGATGGCTGCATCAGAACAGTGTCAATCAAGAGAAGCAGTGCATTTGACAGTAGATCTATCAGACTTTGGATGCTTGAAGCATGTTGTACAGACATCATATCAACCTGTAGGATTGCAATGTAAATTGCACATACTCTGATTGTTCTGCAAAATGACGTTTCACTCCATCCGATACCATCCAATTTGCTTTACTGGTGTCTGCACACTTATATTGCCTAGCTGAGGTAGGCCCACTACTGAGATGACAGTAAATTATGTTATTATCAACATCAGATCAGAAACCTATTTAGTTGGCTGGGTGATTCTGCAGATCTTCGGATGATTCTACAACTGTGTATGCCAGGTCTAGTGTAGTCTTTACTAATTCTAGTACAATGTGTTATGAATGTAACATTTACAAGTAGTCTAATCTACCAATATGTAAATGACTTCTATGAAACACTCCCCATTCCTATAGTTGGGTTCACTCAAGGATCAGTCATAGCACAGCTGCTAAAGCCCTAAAGGTTGTTTTCCTACCACAAATTTCACATTTAACTGTTTGTTATGCTTTCCAGTAGTGCTTGTTTACTGATGTCTGTTTTCAGACAATACTGCCAGATGCACACGGTCAGTGTTTGGAGTAAATGGTCAAAAAGGGGTCTCTGAGCCAAAGTTAGGAATCTATTTCATGTGTTGGCAGACACTCTGTTATGGGAAACAGAGATGAGATCATTGCGGTGCATTTAGATTTTTGACGTGATTCCCTTTCAATTTCATGTTTACCACACCTACCTGTGTTCTGGGGAATAGCACTGCCGATAAGTTGCCTGTGTCAGAGTGTGAGTTTACGCGCACTTCTCATCAGCTGCCTTGTGAGATAAAGAGATAGATGAGTCATTTGTGAGCCCACAGAAGAGTCCCCCATGCTTTAACCTTTCCAGCTGTGGTTTTAGAATGAGTGGCGCTCTTGACGGCTTGCTCTGCCACAGGGAAAACACTGAACACTGGTTTACTGCTAATCAAAGTTGAGCTCATTTCAATTCCTTTTTGTTTTGTTGAGCCCTCCTCAGATGTTTCTCCCAACAAATTACAGCCTATGTCTGATAATCTACACCAGTGAGGGTAAACGTGCTCTTGTGCGAAGCAGGAAGTGATGAGACGCATGTCGTAGCCCCCTACCATCGAGCATCAACCATTTGGCAGCGGCCCAAAAGCCTCTTTTTGGTAAATGAAATCTTGTGACATCACTGAAGTGGGTTGTCACATCCCCATTTGATCTAAATTGTTAACCTGTGATTGATGCAATTGTTTGCTGTTGTAAGCCTGGCTCTTATTGTAATGAGCACTAATTAGCCATCTTTTCTCTCTGTTTGATGTATTCCAGTGGAGCATGGGGGGGAGCAGCATGCTCTTAGCCAAATGATCCACACTTTGGAGTGTGTGTGTGTGTGTGTGGTTGTTTGTCTCACTCCTTTTATCTGGTTTTCTAGACTGAATGGGCCCTTTGTGTGAAGATAACGTTTTCTGTTTACTAATTGCTTTATTTCTTTGCTGGAGTTTGCAGTTCAAAGAAAACGGTTCGACTGATTTGGTTGGCTGGGCACTCATTCAGATTGTTGTTGTTGTTGTTGTTGTTGTTGTTTAAAGGTGTAGGTATTGATTTCTGCATCTCGTTATACAGCGCTGGCACACCTAGCAGGGTTTGAGATGTAGCTTCCTTTTAGGTAGTTGGAGGGGCTTTATAAAGGAGATGCATAGGCCTACATTTTAATGGGGAGTCAGTGGGAAGTTGAGTTATTTTCTCATTGGATTCTGGGAATGTGGACTCTGGTTATGGTCTAGGTAGAGATGCCAGCTCTTTGGAGGTGCTAATGCATCGTGTTTATTATAGACATTAGTTTGAGATTTCATGCATCGGTACTTCAATCTAAGCAAACCTGTAGAAGCTGTGTGCAGTTTCGCGTCCAGATTTCACGGCAGCACAAGATACAAGGTTAAAAGCCCAGTGAGATGTGCACGCGTTAGGGGTTTCCAACGTCGTCCTCAGAGCAGCCACTGCTCTCAGGGCCCCTGTCGCCGTGTTTGTCCAGAGGCAGCCAGAAGAGGTAACTCTGGGTCATGTCGTTATGTGTGTTAACGAGCGTAGTATGCGTACTAATAAAAGCAAAATGCATGCAGAAGAGGCACAACTCTCACCAGCTGGAAGCCACCCCATGAACCTGTTGACCCAATCCCACATAGTGATGTAACACGATGCCAAAGTAGGCTAAATCTAGCCGCCGTCACTCTGATTCTCAAACAAGAAGGCTGCGTATGTGACCCGACTTCAGTGTTCTGCTGTTAATCAACAAGTTTTTTCGGCATCATGTCTTTGTTATACCCGAGGGTACTTCTTCAGGCATTTGAGAATGGTTTGCATTAGGCCTAGTACTTCTGTTCGGGGGTATGCTATCCTATTTGAATTTAGCTAGCACCTGAAACTGATCAGTGGGAGAATGTGACACCTTGTTGCTGTATTGGTTTTCAGGATGGCTGTGTTTAGTATGCACATCAAGCAGACCTGTGTTCCATGGAGAGGCCGGAGAAGCCATCAGGGCCTTTTAAGTTGATTGATGGGAGGGATCAGTGGCCAGCGCCGATTAGGGTTTGTGGTCCCTCAGTCTTTGGCTGTGGGGATTATTTTGGCCTACATTCTCTGTAAATCGTTGCCTAATACTCTGCTTCAGACTGAAGGCTGAGCACAGTGAGCAGATTGAAGTTGGGGGGTCATTTCTGTAATGTAGTCTAACAGAATTACATGAAAAAAGTATATTTGTGTGTACACTTTAGTTGTACTCTAGCTTTGCTTAATACGATGTAGACAATGCTCTTGCTAGTTATTCCTAACTGAAATCCAGCTAGACTGTTGTAACCTGTTGATGCTGCACATCCAGACCTGGCCAGTACTAAATTGACCATTTGTCCAAATGGAACATTTGTGTTCTCGTCAGTTTTCTTTGGGTGTGGTGGTGTTAATCTCAAATTCATAGAGGCACACAGAGACTGAATTTGCAAACAAATTCTATGCTCTGAAGAGGAGCAAGAAGGGGAGGATTTTATTACTCATGATTTGAGTTTGCCTACAGCTTTCTCATAGTGGAGAGGTGGAATACCATGGTAATTTGGGCCTAGGCCTTATTGTCATTTAATTATATCAGCATTCAGTATATCAGTTTTGTAGTTTCATTGTATGTTTGGGTGCAAACTTGTATCCCAGCCTGTGACTTTTAAACAGAAATTGTATCCCACTGATTTTTGCTTCCCTGATTTTGGAAGTGCTGAGAGAGGCTTGTATCTATATGTTTGTGCGTACGTGTGTGCACTCACACGCATGTATGTTAAAATGATGGAATAGAGTCATTATAATCTGTGGATTTTTACCACTGTCACATTAATGCAAATTGTCAGGGATAATAGAATTACATAAGAGGGACATGCTGGCACACTCCCATTTGTATCTGCAATCCGCACCCATTCCCCCCCCCCCATCCCCCCCCCACATCAGCCCTGCTCAGAGGAAATGCTTTTGCTTATCCAGCATTATCAGCATCTGCACTACTGGGCTAAACTCTAAGCATGAGCGGGTAGCCCTAATCTTAATGTGTTAATTGGTGATTTAAAAGTTCTTAATTATTTCATGGGATTTGAGAGTGTTAGTGATTTTTTTAAATACAATAGCCAATTTGGCAATCTGACAAATAGAGAAATGTTGAGAAAGCTGTTGAATTGTCCTTTTGTAAGGAGGGAGAGGGGGAGTGAGTGAGTGAGCGAACGAACGAACGAAGGGTGAAAGAGCGAGCAAGTAACAGAGAGAGAACAAGTCAGTGAGCGGAGAGACAAAGTAGAGGGGGGGAAAGGAGAGAGAGGGTACAGAGGGACAAGGAGAAAGAGAGGAGAGAGGCAAGGGAGAGTGCAGAGTCAGTGGCTGGGGGCTGTGCGGATAGTGGGGGGGGGGGGGGGGGGGAATGGGACTGGGGGGGGGGGGCTGCCGGGTGTGATGGACGGCGGTGGGGGGGGATGTGTTCACTCAGCCAAGAGTCTCCTGGGGGAAGGCAGAATGGAGCACATCATTATACCCTGGCAAGGGAAGAACGGGGCTGGCCCTCACACACCGCCACCTCCTACTACAGCCTATGGCTGATAATCTACACCAGAGAGAGTAAGCAAGCAGGAAGCCATGAGACACATGTCGTAGCCCCCCTACCACCGAGCTTTGGCAGCAGCCCCTAAAGCCTCTTTTTGCTAAATGCCTTTGTGTGACTGTGTTTTTTTTTGTCATTCACTTCATGAGACAAAGGAGAGAAACAGCCCGGGACTAGTGTCATCTGTAAAGTTGGTAAGGGTTTGATTGTACCATTATCCAGGGTAACATTGTTATAACCTACTCAATGATCATACGCGTAGGATTTTGAGTCTCTTGAAGTCTTGGGTGTGACTTTTGGTAATTGCGGCATGGAGTCTTGGAATTAGTGGTTAGGAATGGCTAGTGTGAAGCGTCAAGAGAAATATGCCAAAACAACAATCCTGAGTGAATTCGATTCACAAACCGCTGTTCGTGTGGTTTTGTTTGACCGTGCAGCGCAGTGTCAGGTTTCTCTGATTGTTTAAGCTGTTTTTTTGTTTGTTGGTGTTTTTGTTTTGGTCCCTTTGTGTAGTCTATATGAAAAGCCAGCTGTGAAGTACTGTGTTCCCTTGAGCAGTGTTGCTTGATGACTTGTTGAGCTAATTTGAAACAGGCCTGTTTGAGAGAGACAGAGACTTACTGTGGAGGTGAGGGTGATGAAAGAAGGAGTTTGGAGTATGACTGACAGAAAGGAGGGTAGAGATGGTCATGGAAAATGGGGACGGAGAGAAAGTGGGTGATAGCAGGGAGAGAGAATGAATGATACAAGCAGGAAAAGAGAGGGGGAGAAAGAGTGAGTGATACACAGAGGAATGTGACACGGTGCTGCTGATGGAGGCAGCTCATACATGCTTAGTGCTGTCAGAGTGACTGGCTGTCGATCTCCATGACGTGAGGCAGGTTGTAGCCTGAAGGTCAGACAGGCAGAATGTTTCTCTCTCTCACTCTCACACACACACAGATGCACTACACTGGTTGCGAAAGGTTTTCACTTTTTCATTTGTTAATAAAAGGTGACAGTTTATTTTCGTATTTCTTTCTAGACATTCCTGTCAAATGCCTTAAATAGTGAGGCAGAACCATGTCTGGAGGGGAGAGATGAATGTTGAATGCCTCTGCCCAGCAGTGAGAGCCCCAGGCTGCTCTCCAGGTGCTCTCTGCAGGCCCATAAACACTACGGTGCCCATGGCTGGCTGAAGCAAACAGGCTCCACGCCACTAAGACTCAGCAGGATGGCGTACGGTAGCTGGGTCCCACTGCTTGTTTAACATATTCCAGAACAGCCAGCTCTGCCTCTGCTCTGCTTCACCATGCTCTCCTGTGCAGAGGGGGTTTGGGGCTTGTTACCGCGTAATGATCAAGGCGTGCTGCAAATGTTGACAAGGATGACTGTGTGTAGATGTTACATTGGCGTTAAACATGGTGTAGGGAGGTCCTGTGATCAAACTGATGCCCGGTGGCACCCTAGGATGTTGAATCTGAGGAAAGTGCTCGAGACCCATGCTATACCTTCATGTAGAAAATCAAGATAACATTACAAAGGAAGAAATGAAATTCACCTTGATACTTGACTCTCCATTAATGAAAGTTTTTTTTTAAATTTATTTTTTTAAAGTGTTCTTTGAGAGCCGATGGATGATGTTTCTCAATGTCCCAACTCTACAGTTGGCTGTCCCTAGTTGAAGTAGGCCAACTCACGTCTATCTCTCTTCTCTCTCAATGAGCTGCCACTGCAGCTCTGAGTCTGGCTGGGAGTAATTGCCTGTCCTCCACTCAGCACTCAAAATAAAAGACCTGTGTTAATGAGGGCTTTTCTGTGGTGTTCTGTCTCTCTATCTCTTTTCTCTCTCTCTCTCTCACTCTCCTCTAGAGTTAGGCTGGTGGATGGTTTTACTGGTAACATACGGTGTGCAAGCTTACACTGGTGTAATTCCCACCACACCGTCCATACTGTTATTTTAGACATTACACCCGCCAAGTGCAGCTGAGTTTGTTAAATTAATAAAATGCCATATGCAATGCGCGAGTTGTGATCTGTGACGCTGTGGAAATAGTTTAGCCTGCTACGGTAGCCACAGAGAGAGAGAATAGGCGGACGACAAAGGTTAGCACCCTATAATTTCTGCGGTACGCATGTGTGCGTTGTGCACCAAGAGCTGGCTTTGTGTGTAGCCAACGTTAGCAGTGTGTAGAGGCTAGTCTTATGTAGGTTAAAATAAAAGCTTTTCAAAAACAGAATTCAACATTAACTGCCAAGCACATGACGGACCACTACCTCGTTTACTTTTGTAAATTGAATAGGCCACTAGATTGATCTTGTGAACATGCAGTAAAATACCAGATGAAGAAAACTTCTGTCACCTGGCGCGCTCGCGAGTCTAGGTGTGATCATTTGATGATTCCCCGTGTGCCGCAGGGAGGCAATTGGTGAAATGTTGTTTTTTTTTTTGTTTTTTTTACCGGTGTAGCAGGTATTTTGGTGGGAAGATGCACCGGTGTGAGAATTCTGATACGGGTACTAGTCTCCTCTCTCTTTTTCCTCTCTTCCACCCCTTTTTTCTCTTTTCCACCCACTAAAATCTGCTCAGTTTCAGCAGTATTTTCTGCATCTCACCCTCTCTATTCCCTTCTCTTCAGAGAGTGATATTGTAAAATATAGCTCCCATGGAGAACGGGCCCCTTGTCATTGGGACAATATAGTCGGTGGGCGTGTCAGTGTAACCATGGGTCTCAGTCTGCCTGGGTTACAGCGTTTAGTGCTGATGACAGTCATTTCATAGCATCCTGGGGAGGGAAACTCCACACCCCCTGTGTCAGGGGGGAATTTAGGGGGCAGCCAGGAGAGGGGGGGGGGGGGGTTGCTGTCAATCATTATCTATTGTGGTGGAAACGGGGAGGGAAAATATAGCATTGCCCTCTCAGCGGGGGAGTGGCTCAGCGCACACAGTGACATGGAATTCATGTTTATCTACGCTGAATGTGTTTGCAGGGCGAGTGGAGCTAGCGGTGTGTGTTGTCCTCGCCAGCCGGGTGTCACCAGCGGTGTTAATGGGTCACAGAGCGGTGTTGTTCAGAGCGGTGACGTAGGGGGAGTAAATAAATAATGGCGCTGTGTGGAGTAGCAGCACTGCAGGCCAGAGGGGAGCAGCGCTCCTATCATGCCAGCAAGACCTCGTGGCTGAGTTACAGCTGGCACTGAATCACAGCTTAACTACTGGCGCTGTTTCTGCCTCTCCGAGCAGAGTTGCCGCTGACACAAATCTCCGCGTCTGGCCCGGGTCTGAGGCGATTGGCCGAGGAGCCGCCGAGCTAATCAATCAATCAATCACGCTCACTTTTCTACCTCCGCCGCTCTGTTAACAGCTCAACCCTGCCAAAGGACATGATTTCTGATCCCATTTGATGCAGACAAGCGCTGAGAACCTGTTTTATGAGTGTTTTTTGGTGCGCATGACCTGTGATGGATCACCGCAAATATTCATGTGTACACTACTACGGTTAGAGAAACCACATTGTTTTGGCGTGTGTATGAGGTTTAGGGCATGTTGGCAACTGACCTCTCAGCACAGGCCAAATATGAAGGCCGGTGACCATAAATTGACTTCTATCTGAAAACAAAAGGCCTGAATGTTTTGAGTCTTGGATCTTTTCTAAATCTCTCCATTTAAATGCCTGCTATGCTGAAGCTGAACGTCACCATGGTCAGTCCTCTCTACTGGGCTGTGACTGGCTCCAGTGCAGCAGTTGGATTGAATCCATGCCGGAGCTGTGGCAACTTGAATGTGACTGGGTGCAGTCACAGCCAGAGTAACCGGACCCTGCTCATCAGCATTCACCACAGCCGGCATATTGATTGGAGCGCGGTGCGAGCGCTACGACGTGATGCCCTATTATGAGGCGATTGATTGCTTTCTGATTGGTTAGTCCCCCCCCCCTCATAAGGGAGAGGCGGTGGGTGCTGTGCCAAATGGGCTGTAGCTGACAGAGGGGAAGAGAGCGAGTAGTGGGCGGAGTGAGGAAAAGGTGGGAGAGATGAGAAGTAGGGGGGAGTGAATATAGGGGAGAGCAGAGACTCTCTGTCTGAGGTTGCCACTCCAGCAGCCTTCCGGAAACCGCTCTCCACAGACTGTGATGTCACATCAGCCATGCATCATCATCATCAATCTGCCACAACATAATCAGGCAGTGGATGAACCCTGAACTCCAACCCGCCTAAGGGTCATTACCTAAGACATGTCTGCTGAAATGCTCTGCTCCAGGTGTACAATCCCACTCTACTTCCACTACTGACCCACTTTAGCCACTCAAACTCAAACTTCGTATTCCAGTCTGGAGCAGAGCTTGTTGACCAGCTCAGGCCGATGCTCAGAGAAAGCGTCAGAAAGTAAGGACGTCCCCGTCCGCCCTCAAACCTGTACATAAAGCCCTCAGAAATCCTGCATTCTACAACCGCTAGGGAATGAAGAGTGCCTCCTGCCAAGGCAGGAGATGAGTTGGGGGAGGTCTTGACATGGCTGGGTTCTGGGTGGTTGCTGGTGAAGGGTCTCCTGAGTAGCTGCGGGTGCGTGCAGTCTGTGATTTTCTCACCCAGCTCTCTGGCCCGCTGTTGTGGTGTGATTATCCATGTTGGCTAGAGGCCCGGCCGTGTCTGTGGCACACTCTCCCCGGTCTCCTCTCTCTGCCCCCTGAGATCCTCTGTCCAACCCCAGCTGTTGTCCATTACGCTGCTGGAGTGTGCGCTGGCTCAGGAAGCACTCTCACATCTCCTCAGGCCATGCACGCTTCTATTCAACACTGAGAAGCCAGGAGAGTAGAGGTCTAGAGCAGAGCTGTGTTTGTGCAGGGGGGGGGGGGGTGGGCAAGATAAATAATCATATTTAGTGTGTGGTCTGCTGTCCTTACTTGGAGTGTCCAGGAAAACTTAGTTTTTCATGAATCACGCAATCTAACCTCTCAGGAGACTGAATGATGAGCTCTCACAGTGCTTTCATCTAGAGCTTTTTTTAGTCATCCACTGAAGCACTCATTCGTCTCTCTGACTGCCCACGTATTTGACTACTGAATGAGAATGGTTGAACTCAAAGAGAATAGGTTGGGGTGTGTGTGTGTGTGTATATGCATGCGCGTGAGTGTGTGTGTGTGTGTGTGTGTGTGAGTCAATGGGTGGGAGAGAGCCAGTTCATCTGCTTTGGTGGGCGAGCAGGCGAGGCGGCTCCACGTCTCTCCGAATCTCCGTCTCTGACAAATGGGGCCAACCCTGCAGTAAACAGATTAGAGGACGTAAATGACGTGCTGCAAATGTCCCACCTTGTGATCCCCACATTCATTTTATTACAGCGGGGAGCTAATGAGATTACCCTTCAAACAGACCAGCCCCACTAAGAGCTGTCACTCCCACCCACCCAGCTGTGAGCATTAACCCACTCACGCCAAAGTCCCGGAGGTCCCCAACTTCTGAAACATCGCCGTCACATCATGGAGTGTTAGCTAGTGTTGCTGCCCTGTGTGGTGAGACTGAGACTGCTCATGGCAGGCAGCCTGTAGAAGAGACTCTGCTGCTAGGCTAATCCCTGTTTGTGTTCTGGCCGCCCCACAGGAAACCCAGGATCAACTCCCAGCTGGTAGCCCAGCAGGTGGCTCAGCAGTACGCTACTCCTCCACCGCCCAAGAAGGAGAAGAGAGAGAGGAGCGAGCGGTCTGAGAAGGACCGCCCGGACGGCGAGGGTGTGGACGGGGAGCACCCAGACGGAGAACTTCCAGATGGAGAACGTCCGGATGGAGAACGTCCGGATGGAGAGGGCCCAGTAGAGGAACGCCCTGAGGGGGAACGCCCTGAGGGGGAACGCCCTGGGGAGGAACGCCCTGAGGGGGAACGCCCGGAGGGAGAACGTATGGAGGGGGAGCTTCCAGAGCGGGAACGTCCAGAGAGAGAACCTCTTAACAAGGACAAGAGTGAGAAGGAGCAGCCAATCAAGGACAAGCCAGGCAGGGAGAAGGACATCACCAAGATCACCAAGATCACCAAGAAACCCAGCAGCAAAAAGACCAGGTCAGTGCATTGGTGACACATGAGTACACTGCAGATGTTTGTAAGCATCCTCTTCAAATATGACATTTACACCTGAACTTCTCTGTGTTTACTTCTGTGTTTCACTCTCCAGACCCAAAACAGACAAACACCAAAGTCCACCCAGTGATAAACACAGCATACAGTCTGGCAAGTCAACAACCAAGACCAACAAGATGTCTCACATCTCTAGGTGGGACACTGTCTTCTTTTACTGGTTTCTCTTTCACTATGAGTAGCGTCTCTGTCATATTAAGTCTGTCATTATGTCAATTCAAGTTCCTTTAGTGGTTGGATATTGTTAGAAGCTGTCTCTATGTTTAAAGTACCTCTTGCAAGCTCTAGTGGGACTCAAGTGATTCACAAATGGTCTTCCTGCTCCACACCCACACGTACATTATTCCCCACTTACTTCTGACTGTGTCTGTGTAGTATGGTTTAAAATGAGCAGTTCTAACCACCTACACTGTTCTGGCCAGCTTATCTTATTACTTCTGAGGCATATTGAGTGAGTCTGTTGATCAGTTTCAGGCTTCTCCCCAGGATTTTTTTAACAGCTTGGCGATGGGTTGCGTTATCGAAACCTGACTCACTATGATGCACTTTATTCGTGTCAAAATCGTTTTTTAACAACAATGTCATTGGCAATCAAAGAGAGTTTCTCTATCGTTACCTTCACGTTTACATAGTGGCGCCGCAAAGTTCACAGCATGGCGCAGTGCCACTCTTACATTTTTTTGAAGAGAACCGTAAGTTTGTCATACCTCAATGCAGTCCTTAACCCCTGTATTGTCACTCTCCTTTAGGCCCAAACTGAAGAACATTGACCGGAGCACTGCCCAGCAGCTGGCTATCACAGTGGGGAATGTGACGGTCATCATAACAGACTTTAAGGAGAAGACCCGCTCCTCCTCCACGTCCTCGTCCACCGTGACCTCCAGCGCGGGCTCCGAACAGCTGCACCAGAGCTCCGGCTCCGAGAGCATGGACAAGCTCTCATCTCGCGCCTCCACCCCCAAAGGAGACCTCTCTGTGGGGCACGACGAGTCCTTCTGAGCACCACCACCACCACCCCCCGCCCCTCTCCCCTCCCTCCTCCGGACGCTCTGAGAGGACTCAGTGGATCCCTTAGTAGGAGAGAGTTCACCTTCCTACTGCTGCCCCGCTCCATTCCATAACCATCCCTGGATGCTGAGAGAACTAGCTGTCTTGAGAGGAGCAGCATGCACGCCTGTTGGAGGAGCGTCCTCTGCATGGGGACCTCACTCATGGGTACACTCATGGCACAGGCCGGAGAGTGGGACGAATGGGAATAGCGCCCCCTGGTGGCATCCTGACACTTGTATGTATTGTTTTATATTTGTACGTGGATGTGTGGCTGAATCAAACATTTTTTTGTTTTTGTAAAAAGAGTATCTGCTGTGCACAATAACCACCAACATTTTAACAACTCTGAACCATTATTATTACCCTTATTTATTATGTGTTGCACCTGTATACTTCTAGAGATTCTTCTTTGCTTTGCTGTGTAGCTCTACCAATCGTTCCATTGGACACTTGCTTTTCTAGTTGAAATGGTAGGTTAGGACAATACTCTTGAGACACCCACACACTGGTGCTAGATACACTGTGAAACAGTTTCAGACCAGGGACTGCCATTCACACAATACAACAAAGTGCTAATAACCCAGAAATACTATCTCTATCTTACACTCTCACTCTCTGAGTTGTGTTTGAACCTCCATGTGGTCTTTCAGGTTGGTCTGTAGAGGTCAATGTGCAGCAGAAAAAGGTCACCTACAGGGGCTTGGTTGGACCCCACAATGTCAACTGAACACACACACACACACACACACACACACACACATTTTGCTAAATAGATTTTGTTTTGTCTATGATTTAGTCTGATATAGCATATATCTTATACAGTGTATCCTGTCCTTAACTGTATAGTGTGGGCTATTGTGAAAAACACTAAAGTTGTTGATGTTTTTACATTCTGTCACTTACAATATTGGTCAGTTGAGGGATTGAGTGATACCCTCAGTATTGAGCCGGGTGTTTTCTGTAATGGCTGATGGAAGTTCCACCTAAGACCATATTTTGAACTGTAATATAGCAATGCCCTCCCTGTTGCTAGTCGGCAAATGGACTATTCTTTTTTTCATCCTAATGTTAACTAATTTTTGTTTCAAATGTTCAGGTTTACAAAGTTTTATTTCCCAGTTCCTGTAGTCCAAAGGCCTTGACAGCCAATAAGGATTGATAATTGAATTGTGACTTATTTTGATAAACATATTTAAGACTCCAATATGTCTTTGAAGGCAAAAACATTGCAAGTAGTTGACATGATAAAATAGCCTATTATTGCTTTTTGTGCATTTTCAAAGCACTAAAAGCTTTACCTAAATAACCAATTTAATGGTTTTGTTTTGCATTCACCTTAGCTGTTGATAGACCAACATAATTTCATTTTACCTGTATTAAATTGTATAAAGAATAAATGTGTATATGATATCTTAGTTTTATTTATTGAAGGACCAAAGGAATTTCATAATGACGTGACATAGACAAATTAATAACAATTTGAAATGCAACTATCAAATGTTTGAAATAAAATGCATTTTAAATAAAGACTAATATAATCAATTTAAATGGTGTTATTCTTGTCCACTTTATAAAGAGCTCCGCTGTACAGATAAATCTGAGAATCAGCAGAACGGAGAATCGCATACTCTGAGCTTTATAGAACACTATTACATTATTTCAATTATAAATCAATTTCCCTATTCTCATGTAGGCTACTGCAAGCGGTAATGAGAAACAGTCAGTCAATGGGCAGTCAGCTGTGGTGAATACCAGTAGTGTTGAAACTGCAGCATTTAGTAAAGCTCTCCGAGCCATTTAAAGCCCTCCGCTCTCCTGGACTGTCCTCAGAATCTCTCCCAACAGAGACCCAGTTAGCCTGAGCATGCCACTTCAATCTCTCCCTCCAGACTTCTCTTTAAGCAGGTCAGACAAGGTGGGCATGCCCTTCTCACTTGATGTAGGCCTACTACCAGTCTACAGGGCAGGTGTTAAAGTAAAGGCTTTACTATTTCAGTTGTAAAGATGATAATCGTGTGTTGTGAATAAGCAATGTTTGGTGTCCAAGAAGCATAAATTGTAACTTCTTATGACTCCTTCATAAGTTTTGTTTTGCTGTTCAGCTATGATTGATATGTAAAATTATGTATTTAAACACTATTGCGTGCAAACATATGGATTATACATTGAACCAGGAGAATGGATCAGATTATTAAAAGAAAATGCAATGTGAACAGTTAATTGATGGGGGGTGTGGTTGAGATCTGAGAGTATGCTTTTTGTCAAATTTTTACTGAGAATATTAATAACTATTTGTAATGCAAATCAGAAGAAATCGGCCTAATAAGCCATCTATTAACATGCCTTAGCCGCAAAGCAACCATATTCACTTGACTGATTTCTGTGACCAATTATTCATGGTAGGTGTATGTTAAATTATTGAATAATGGCCATTTGTTGGGTATATAAAACTTTGCTTGTATAATTTTAAATGGTGCAAGAGCCAACATTATGAGAATGGCATTGGAGCTGAACAGTTTTTGTTTGTTTTCTTTGTTTCTTTTACGCGCAAGCAGTTCTGTTCTTGTGTGCGACCAGTAACCTTAATTTACTGTGTAAAGATGGTTACATTTTTTAGCTTTCTTTGTCAGAGACCCAAATATAGAATGCTTGTTTAACTGACTGTAACAATCTTGTGAATTTCCAATTTAAATGTATTA
The DNA here is from genome assembly GCF_951799395.1 of Argentina silus. NCBI lineage: Eukaryota > Metazoa > Chordata > Actinopteri > Argentiniformes > Argentinidae > Argentina > Argentina silus. Next base: position 852,322 of record NC_139658.1, read on the forward strand.
TACAAGCTCTTTTCATTTTCTCCTATTACAATGTCTTGTACAATGCTTTTAAAGTTAATGCTCAGTAAAAGTATGTAGGGTCAGTATATTAATCTATTTTTTGGTTCAATCTTGTTGCTTTCTGTTTCTTTTCTTATACTACTTGCTAATGTGTCATTGGTCCCCCTGTGAAATGTTCACATTATGTTCCTGGTGTGGAAATGTACACAGCAAATTTCTAATGGTCACTGCTCCATGTCTACAGTATCTTATACAATGTTAAAATAATACATGTTTCCTGGCATGTGCATGACTTTGCGCTTATAGGCTACCTTATCATTTCCTCTGCTTAAAATAGAAATGTCTATTTATGAATTTTGCTTGTAGTTTTTCACAAATAAAATTGTTAAAGTTATCTTGTCTGTGTTTGTTATGTTTTTTTATATTCAGTGCATCAGATCTACAGTATTGACCAATATACACATACACATCTATAGTACCCCTACTGTAATATAGAGCACACATCTATAGTACCCCTACTGTAATATAGAGCACACATCCATAGTACCCCTACTGTAATATAGAGCACACATCTATAGTACCCCTACTGTAATATAGAGCACACATCCATAGTACCCCTACTGTAATATAGAGCACACATCTATAGTACCCCTACTGTAATATAGAGCACACATCGCAGAGTACCCCAACATTTGACAGAAAACACTTTATAACATTTGACAGAAAACACAATTATAACACTTCTAGTTATAATAAACCATGCGATTGACTATTAGCTCTTGATTTACATGCACATTTGATTTAGGTCTGATTAAATTGTACAGTGTTAATTACCCAGGCCTGTATAAAGGGGTCTCATGTACCTCATTGGTGAGAGCGTCGCGACAAGAGCCATGCCTGCCGTGTCTTATCAGTTATATCTGGTTGCCTCTGGAGATCAGGCGCCATGCCCAGCTTACGCACTCCTGCGCTGTCACCAGGGCTTGTGATTGAGATGTATGTGTGTGTGTGTGTGTGTGTGTGTGTGTGTGTGTGTGTGTGTTGCCTCCTGCACAGAGCAGTGACACAAGACAAGGGGACCCTCTCACATGACAGCCGCCCTCAGTCATATCTGCTGGGGGGATCCCTCCTCCCTAGGGGCTGGTGAGGAAGGCAGCATGGCTCTGTTACAGTAGCATGAGGTCAACTGACAGTGAAGACACCAAGCAGATGCTGCTACTGACAACCTGAATTACTAGAGACAAGATTGAAGGATTTATTGATATTTGAAAGTAATCTTATACAGTAGATACCATATAAATTAATTAATAAATTGCTTTAGTTCAGATGACAATTCTTCAGGTTGACACCAGCTTACACTATTCTAAAACCGGACCCTGAGCCATCCTCCTTAACTAAATTAAATGACCTGCCAAAAGAAAATAATCGGAATTTTCTACTTCAATCAGAACACCATATCTTGCTGCCCTCTTTCCTGCAGCTGCTCTATTGCTGTGGCTGTAGTCTCAGATGCAGTAGCCTAGCTCTTTTTTTCTAGAACTTTTTACATTCTATTCATGTCTCTGGGCAGTGACAGGGCTTATCCCACCCGATGTTCTCTCCACTCTGACTGACTGTATTCCAGACTCTCCCCTAGAGAGAGAGATTCTCCAGAATGGCTCATGCTCCACACAGGTCCCAACAGATGGGTCTCTTCCGCTGCAGAGCCCCACCTCCAGTTAAGACCCCAGTGTGAATGAATCCATATGGTGAGAAAGGATGGAACATCTGCAGATAAACCAGCTTTTATGTGTGGAGGAAACCAAGATACCTAATGCTGAACACAGACAATGTGTTTGACAGAAGGAAAATGTGCATTATTTCTTGATACTCAAATATGTTGATGCTGCATTGGTGATGATACACACAGTCTGAGTTGTGATGCCTGTTTTTATCATGTATGGTGACAGTTATATGGATAAATTACCTGTGTATGGTGTAGGTTGGAAGCATGGTTAGTGTATGGTCTAAGTCAGAGGCAAGGCAGGTTTATTTATATAGCACATTTCATACACAGAGGCAATTCAAAATGCTTTACATAAAATAGATAAAAAGGAAAGAGCATACAAATAATAAATTAAATAAATAAATAAATAAAAGCTTAAAAGACATAAAAAAGAATAAAAGTCACATGGATAATGTGTGGATACTAGTGTGTATGGTGCGATGGGAAGTGTGGATACTAGTGTGTAAGGTGCAGGTGGGAAGTGTGGATAATAGTGTGTATGGTGCAGGTGGGAAGTGTGGATAATAGTGTGTATGGTGCAAGTGGGAAGTGTGGATAATAGTGTGTATGGTGCAGGTGGGAAGTGTGGATACTAGTGTGTAAGGTGCAGGCTCTGCATTTGGAGAAGAAGCACACTGGGAGGGGATACCAGTGGGTCTTGGCAGATGACTGACAGCCACCTGCATCTCCTCAGACAGGCTCTGTACAGAACAACAACGCACTCAGTGCACTCCCTCCTCAGAAGTCAGACCACTCTCAGCTTCTCCACTCACTTGGAGATGAAATTCAAGCACTCAGCTTTTTAGCACTCAGCTTGGTAAACTACTGCTCAGATTAAATGTTTTAAATGTTCAAAATCTTTGGAGTGGAATTTCTTCTCTTTTTAAAAATAAATAAATCTGTTTTTCTGCTTTATTAGTGTAGAAACAGTAGAGATTGACAGGAAGGATGGGAGAGAGAGGAGGGATGACATGCAAGACGTGTCGAGGGTCAGAATCAAACCAGGAACCTTGCGATTATGTGGTATGCGCATTAGTGTGCTACGCCACTAAGCGCCCCTGCAATGGATTTTCTGAGTTCAATTCCTTCATGAGTTACAGTTTGCCTTTAATATGTGGAGAAGTTGCAGATGAACTTCCAGGACTACAAGCCCCACATACACTGAACTCTATCAGGGAACATCAGAATGCATCTCCATGGTGACATTAACATGGCTTATTGGACAATTAACTATAATTGGACACCTGTAGCTCTTCAGCACCCGGGAGCATGCACAGAAAATGTAATTGAGTGCCTGGCTAGAAAGTTAATATTTCTGCCTTGTTGTGTGAACATTGTTGTTCTAACTCTTCTAACTCAGGTTAAAGAAAAAACTGAAAATAAAATGATAAAATAATAAAATATAATCTGGCATTTATGTAGCTGCTGAAATGATCCCCAGTAAACCATTGCATTTCTTATTATGAATAGAAGCCACATCACTCTCCCGTCTCACTCCACCTCCGCAATCAATGGGGGAAACCATTCTGTTTAATGGGTAAGAGTCAATATGAGATTGACCTCCATTCAGAGGGAGGGAAATCTTCCCCACGAATAGCCATGCCTAATCATGGTTGAGCGGAGACAATGTTTTATTACTGCAACCCTTAGCCAGCCATTTACTACAATCATAGTGATGAATGTTGCATCAGCTAAATGAACTGATAACAGTTAAGTACTGTATATCACTGAATTATCTCACTTTTTGCCAGCAGCAATGCAAAACAGTTGAAAAGCTGGTTTCCCATCCTCTCCCTTTTGAGGTAAAGTGATAGTGAAGTGGTTCATCAAAGTGGCTAAAAGTCTATAACATTCAAATCCAAATCCTGTAAAGACTATATAAATAAATGGTGTTTTTAATACATTAATAGTGTACAAAGCACACCACCAGAGTAGGACCAGAGTAGCTGTAACTGGCCAATCTATCCTGGGTCGAACCAACATTAGCCCACTGAGCTAAAGTCAGGCCATAAACATGTTTTCCAAAGGAGCTAACGCAAATCTTCAGGTATCAGACAAGGGTGCTTATTACTCAACCATATCTGCTACATCCTGTACACATGATAGATGTAACTAACTAGTGTTTTAGTTACAGCCTAACTCTTAATGTGCCCGTTTGCTTGGATGGCACAGGGTCTTAGTTAATTCAGAATGATTTTAACACTGTCCCCCATCTGTCTGCAGAGATCAAATCTCCCAATAGAAATACATGATATGATAAAGGATTTATTGAGCAGCAGCCCTACTGCTCGTAAACTGGAACTGTAAATCTCTGTTCAAGAACTTTACTTATTTTTTCCACCATGTCTGTGAGAGGACATATTTGCTTTTACAGCTGCCTCATATTTTCTTCATATTTGTGCCAGGAACGGAACAGAAATAGGACTCTAATTTCAGACAGTCCATTCCCTCTTGGAATACTCAGCATCTTACCCTCAGTAAATTGACCATATTGCTCAAGTCTTTGCATACCATTATTATGTACACATTGTACCTCATCATCATAATATGAGATAATGAGGATCATTTCACAACACATTGTGGGTGTGTGTGCGTGTCTGTGTGTATGTGTGCATGCATGCATGCATGCGTGTGTTTTTGCGTTTGTGATGCATATTGACTGCTCTTAAGGATAGTGACATGACCAGCCATGCGGTAAATAATTGATGAACTATGGCGCCTTGAGATGCTTGTAATGCAGACGTACCTGGAGGTCAGAAACCCAGCCTCTGATACCTGCCTCGTCTCCATCTGTCATGGCTGCCCCTCAGGGCCTGTCTTTGACTTCTCTCTGGGACCATTTACATGCCTTACTATCTGACACCTGGCTCTGTGCTTAAACCTCTTCAAGCCTGTTTCACAAGACAATTTGCTTCACTGTTGTCTCTTTTCCATGTATAATGCTGACATTTATCAGCTTATGATTGTATGTTTATACCATTGCATATTTTGATTGCAATTCTCTCAAAACAGCTGCTGTACAGTGATTAGAGGATTGTTTTGTCATCTTCCAATACAAATCTTACAGTCCTTATCACCAGTCATCATCTTAATCTTACCGAATTAGTCTATTTGAAAATGTCCTATCTTCTCTCCTGCTCGCTCTCTTTAGTGCATTACTCTATCATTTGGGCTAATTACTGTTGAACAAATGGTTGCTCACCGCCTGTCAGATGCAGTGTGTAATCATTCTTGACCTACTCGCTGAACTCCACTTATTAAGTATGTGAACTGCATAATATTCGGCGTCGCCTGTTAATAATTAATGGGACTAAATTGCAGTGGATGCACCATTCATTTTATCAAGGCCCATAATCACTGCAGTCATGCAGAGCTGAGTTCATTCTGGAGAGAGAGCTTCTGGCTTTTGGATTCTATTCACTCATCTGCCTAACTGCTACAGGGACGAGGTCACTTTTTCATTTCTTTTTTGTTGTTTCCAAGTTTTGATTGATTGTATGGAATTATGGAGGACGGGATGAATTGGTAATGTCTATTTTGAGGCCTGTCGTGTTTTTGTGATAAACTCAGGAATTCTTCCTTACTTGACTAAGGACTCTCTGAGTGGTCCACTCAGTTGGGATCTTAGGTCCGTTCCAGTGACAACCCTGTATGATGGGCCTCTCCAACTGGCAGCCATTATTCACACTGCAAATCATGCAAGAAGCTGACAGCCTGGCACAGCTCCAAATGTGTGTTTCCATTTGGGAGCCATCCAAACAAAACCCTGAGTGCTCGGCCAAGCAATCCTAATGAGCGATACAGGGAGGGGGAGGGGGAGGGGGAGGGGGAGGGGGAGGGGGAGGGGGAGGCAAACGTGAACTCATTCACTCAATCGACCGAGAGCTTAGAAGAGTTTCCCCTGGAATCAAAACATCACAGCAGAAGAAAGGCCCTCTCCTTAGTGACTGTGCTGTTCTTCTGTGATTAGCACATTCTTCAGATCAACAAGAATGTCTTTAAAGAGAGCCTTCAAAAAATGTTTTTAAAATGTCCCTACATTAAGTTACAAAGGAAGTTGTGTGACCAATACAACACATAAATTTTTGTGACATTTGATTGTCAAATGATCCACTTATCCCCTCCAAGGACAAGCAAATATAGTATTTTCTGCCTCTCAGACGGTCCTAACAATACAGTTTCAGTGTTCCACCCCTGATTAAATAGTTGTGTCTGCACGTTGACAAGTCTTTGGTGAGGTGCCATTGATGTGATTTATTCCTACTGTAGACCTCTTATTCAAGTCTGAATTATGAAAGAGACTGTACACATTATCTCTCAGGAGAGAGTTTCTATTTCATCAGCATGCCAATTGGCACTACACGATAGGGGGAGAGAGAGAGAGAGAGAGAGAGAGAGAGAGAGAGAGAGAGAGAGAGAGAGAGAGAGAGAGACAGAGAGAGACAGAGAGAGAGAGAGAGAGACAGAGAGAGAGAGAGAGAGAGAGAGAGAGAGAGAGAGACAGAGAGAGAGAGAGACAGAGAGAGAGAGAGAGAGAGAGAGTGCACAGTGATGAGCCGTCGACTCTGCCGTATGGCGACGCTGCTACTGGAGTGCTTTGTTTTTTTATCACCTAACTGATAATAGAATCCACTGTTTCCATAGGGATTTACAAGAGTTTCTTTTTTGTGCCTGCAAGGTTGTTTATAACAGCTTTCAATTTAATATGACAGCCTGAGTAGTATGATTATTATTTATCCATATTTTCCATAGAACAGTACCTCAATTTATATAACAGTGATGATGATGATATACACAGAAATTGTGTTGCTGCAGCTACTGGAGATGATGATGAAGATGATGCTGACGTTGATGACGATGATGATGACAATGATGGCACTGGTGTTTGGTTATGAATGCAGTCATGCATTTTAGATCATCAGGATCCTTGAGATGTTGTAATATGTTATCCTGCCATGCGCAACATCAACATCAACCTCTGACCTAGTCCAGAATGCCTTATTGCAGTTGGGAACATAATGAGATGGAGAGAGGTTCTGTATGTATGAGCTCCAGTCTTATTTCAAGCTCCGCTGAGGATGGCAACTCTCCCATTGAATGGATTTTGTGTCAGGAGCCGGGGAACAGTTGGGATGTTATGATCCTGTCTGAGATGTCAGTACCTACAAGGGTTGCGATTGGTGCCAACCTGCTGCGCCTCATTGCCAGCTGGCACGGCTCTGGCACTGCATACTAAGTGGCCTTCCCTCACACAGCACCCACAGAATGCCACAGGCCTTGGGAGTCAGAGGAGTGGTGAATCATTTATACTCTAACCTATCAACACTTGATATCATTGATATCAAGCAAGGGAGACATCTCTTACATTAACTGGGAAAGCGTTAGTATTTTGGATAGGTAGTTTGCTCTATTTTTTGCTCTTTCAATAATGTTTAGAAGTGTTGTAGTATGGCAGATGTTATACATGTCCATTATTTTTCATTACCCACTAGGTCTCATTCAGAATAAACCTAAAAATAAACACTATTTTATCATATACTGTATATAATATACTGTATAATATTTTAAATCTTAGGTAGTTGATTATTTTCTCAGGAGTCTCTTGATGTGATGTTGTTTTTAGTTCCCGTGGCTCACTGTCATATGGCTACCATCAGAGGTAGATTGTGGGTAAACACGCCACCAACCTAATCCAGATTGCTGTTTTCTCAGTGTGATTGAGATGCAGGAACTCACAGCCAGTAAAACAATTATCAGCCATCCTCCCCAACCCCCAACCACCCAAAACAGAATGAAGTAAAAGGGTGTCTGTTTGCTTAAAGATAGAAATTGCCTCTGCTCCTTGCTCATATTTCATCAGCATGGAACTTACCTCCGTTCTTGGAAATTAATGGGCAGGATTTCTATGAATGCGAAAGCAGGCTGCTGTGCTGTTGTGCTGCTGTGCTGCCGTGGAAACAGGGATTCAGCGACTGCATACAGATCAACATGCTCTGTGGATAAGCAGATACAGTAGGACAGACCTACTCGGATCAGATGTGCTGATCTCACTCATATTGCAGTGGCTGGGTGACTTCATTAGGTTTACCTGGAATGGAATGGTCTATCAAATTGTTTTTGATAATGAGAAGATTGCATTGTAATTTTGATTTGATTCTACAAGCATTTGCAAACTCATCAACGTTTTCCCCTTTGTTGTGTGTATGCATATTGATTGTATACTTACTTACGTAATCTTCATCCTCTATGGGACATAAGGCCTCAATGCATTCCCTCCATTTCTCTCTGTCCCTGGCAACATGTTGTGCCTCACTCCAAGAGAGGTTGATCGCTGCAAGCTCTTCCTTCACGATTCTTCCTTTTACCCTGTGGTGTCCATCTAAGGGCAATTTTGGGTATATGATCCTGGTCCATTCTGAGGACATGGCCAAGCCATCAGAGTTGCTGTCTCTTTATGTCTTGAGTGATTTTATGACAACTTGTGCAGTTCGATTTTGGATTTTGGGATATTTTGGATACTTAGCACTCAATATTTCTCAAAGCAATAAAGGTTTCTAATGTTGAGTATGATAGTCATGTCAGTCAGACAGAGTTGACAAGTTTTTACCCAGAGGGCACTGTCAAGAAAAAAGAGGGCATAGTTTGCCAACATACGCTAAATTGGAATATCTAGAGACACTCTGAATTCCCAGGCCTTAAGGGAAATAGCTGGAAATCCGGTAAGAGTTTGAAAACATATGAGCCCCAAGTCTCCCCTGCTATTGTGTTTGGATCCCTCTGTCATCTGACCCCTGTGAACTTGAACAAGGGGAGGTCAGAGAGCCTTTCTAAATATGGAGTTAAACTGCATTCCTGCTGCCTGACAAAACGTGAAGCATTGTGTATAATACAAACCTCCCACACTAAGGTGATATTGTGTTTGATTTGGGAAATCCTTACATCGTAGCCTAGTCAAAGCATTGCAAGTGGATGACCCTTAGCTCCCCTTTAGGTTGTGCTGGTATAATGACTTACATTAATTAAATACTTGCATTATGGGACAGAATACACTGTTTGAAACATGAAATTGTGTCACTGGGTGGTTGATTAAATAATCATTTAACTTTGTGTGATACAACTGTGCCATCTTGTGGTTAAACCAGAGTCCATGGATCCTACTCTATCCTCCATTCTCCATGAGCTCTAACCATTTAATCTCAGTATAAATCACAAATACTGACTGGGCTTATCCCTGAGCGGCTGACGCTGGTGTGACAGTGCCGTGGTCCCGGTCAATTAGGCCATTGATTGAGTTGTCAGCGGAGGAGGGTGTGATGTGATGTGATTGGTGCTGACACCCAGTGGTAATGTGCCACTCATGGTGCTCACAGCTCCATCCTGCTCATTTGGCTCCTTCTCTCTCTCCCCGTAATCAGTTATGACAAGCTCCCCGGGCCCCCCCTCACAAAACAATTGCAATTCACTTCCCAAAGCAGCACTTCAAAGCCCATTGGCCTGTTGATCACTGGCTATTAAGGGACGATGTGTATTTCTTTGCTCATTTGAGCTCTCCACTTAATTGTAAACACTTTATTCTCAAGACAGGTTTGGAGATACAGCAGATGTCTAATTGGCATGTTAATTATTATTATGGAGCACTCATGAGTCAGTCTTGGCACACTGGCACTAAGCTGGAACTGCTGTCAGATGGCAGAGAGCTTTTTCATGTTAATTCCAGAGACTCCCCCAAATCAATTATCGACTGTTATCTTGGATCCAAGACACATAAACCAGAACATTGAATGTTGTTGAATATTTCAGCAACTTTAAAAAAGTTTCTATTCACGTTGTATATGAAAAAACTTGACTTGTACCAACTGTTAATGAAATCTAAACCATTTTATCTGTGAGAGTGTAATAATATATACATATGCCATTTAGCTAACGCTTTTATCCAAAGTGACTTACATTTTTCAGTATATATGGTCGCAGCTCAAACTGAACCCATAACCTAACGCTGTTAGTGCCATGAGTGTGTAGTTGTGCACTTGCTTTAAAGTATTGCCTGGTCTGTGACTGTAGAAGGCGCTTTGACATGTATTGCAGTACAATAAGAAATACAAAAAGGCATATGACCCCTAGCTCTGTCCTTCCACAATAATATTTTAGTAAGACACAAACACAGTATGGCTAAGAATAGAGTATGCAGCACACTGCAGTCACTGTGGGGTATCTCCTCCTTTTAACAGAGCAATATTTATAGAGATCCATCTGAATAATTCATCTAAAAGTTGAAGTAGCCAGCTCCTGCGTCTTAAAGGCACAAAATAGCCTGATAATAGTATAGATGGAGTTATTGGAGCAGAAGCTTTTGACAAAGAGGAACGCACACAGTACAGCGTTCTTCACTCTTTACTCAGAAGTTAATTGTTAAGAGTTATTTGGAGCTTGTGTTTGACTTCCTTCACCCTCCATTATTCTCCCTAAATGGTAAATTGAAATCACATCTGCTATGCTGGAGCCCTTTTGCACTTAACCACATTTTTACACACATTTTAACTTCACTGCTTTGTCCACTGTTATGTTTCCTTTCAATTTACACATTTGCAGAGTAGGCTTCCTAGATTATTATGGTTTAAAGTGAATAAGACCCAGACATGCAAGTCGGTGGCAGAAGCACTCTGAGTATATGTCACTTATGATAAAGAAGGCCAAAGATAAAGACGGCCGATACCCAGGCACTGTGACTTCAGGAGTTGACTCAAGGTTTAAATATCAGATTCTACATAACTTACGTATGCAGAAACAAGCCGGACCCCCCCCCCCCCCTAGTTGGGCACTTCTCACCCTCAGAGTCAGACATGAAAGACTTGAATTGGATGAGTTTGTTGGTAAAGTTTATGTCCAGGTCTGATAGATATGCAGCGGAGAGTGCATTTACCTTTTCCACTCTGACATCACTGTTAGACACCTGATCTGACATAAACAGAACTCCAAAGACACTGGTCAAACGCTTGTAAGTGTCCAAGCGATGTTCAAGGCATGTCACTAGCTTATCAATGTGTACAGTGACATGTTAAAACTCGTCAGCCTCTGGGCTACTGCCGTCTAAGGTGTTAACACCAACTAAGTTAAGTGAATGCGCTGCGCAAGGCACATACTCTATCAGAGTTTTTTTGTTTCTGCTGTTAACAAACCGGAATATGAACGTCAGTTGGTCCACATGTGACAGGTCTGGGGAGGAGTCAACAATTATTGAAAAATATTTGGCATCCCGAATCTCATCTGTTATTGTTTGGCAAGTTTATTGACCCATTAGCTCAATGAGTTCCTCACATGTTGTCGATGACAAATAGGACACCGTGCCTCTTCCTTTTCCGCCAAACTTTTTAATATGTTCAGCTAAGAATGGGTAAAATTGTGATAGCAATTCTAGGATGCCAAGGAAATTACCGTTATGGGTTGACCCAAACTGTTCATCATCCCCCCTAAACCCAAGTCCTCTTTCAACCAAGAACTTGATCACTGCTACAACTCTTTTCAAAATGTCCCTCCAATATTTACGTTCCCATCAAGTTGCTGCATTTGATCTGCATCCATAGCACTGCCCTTTGTCCGCTGGTGCAAGGCAAGCATGCATGTGAATTATTTTTACATCTGTGTTCTGCACTCTTTTATTCCCCTATTCTTTCAGAGTGCTTCCAGTCACTAAACCCCTGACTAAAGCCACCGAGCTTGCTGGAGAACAGTTTGCATGCAAAACAGTACACACAACCTGTTGAGGGTGAGTACAGTAGCCACTGTCTAGAAACCTTCTGCCCCTGAGGCAATATACAGTTCAGAAGTTCATTGTTGAAACTTCTAGTCTTCCACCAAGCGCTCTATCTCTGACTGAAGCTGGGTATTTTTCACTGCAGTTTTGGAAGGGGACTGCTCCTCTTTCAATAAACACTGACTTAACAATGTCACTGGAAGTGCTTTGCCATAATGCCAGGTCAGTGACTTCATAGCACCAGGAATGGCTTGGTTGCTGATTTGATTCTTGTGAACTGCCCAACTGCTCCTGAGGTGTAAAGGACGATGGTTCTTGTATACCATTAGCTGCATGCCTTCAAAGGATGGCTCTGGGGGAGTGACAACATTACCGGAAACTGAACTAGTGCTAGTTCCTTCCCCCCAGCTGACAATAGTGCTGCTGTCATCATTATTACTATCAGAGGGTTTTTGAAAGAAGTTGACAATGAGTGGAACACTTTGAAGCAAAACTGCCTCTCTTGCTTCCTTTTTATTTTTGGCTTTCCTTTTGGAAGCACCACTATTCCAACGTTTATGGTCCATATTTCAGAAATATATGGCTGTGGCTTTTCCTACCAAGAAATGTCTTATATACCTGCCTGACACAGAGAATTATTTTGCTTGAAATTCAAAAGCTAACTTTTTTTTCATTGGCTGAACAACCAACAAAGGTTTCTGATAAGTCAGTGAAATGACTTGGTGTAGACTATGCACATAGGCCACACCCCATTGATGGGGAGGGGAAAAGAAGACCTTGTAAGAGCTTTCGATAATTTTCATGTCAACGTTAGCATTATCTACTTCTGTGGATCTAAAAACTGACGGTATATGAAAAAAATGAATGGGGTTTTCCTTAATTTCCCACAGATCTCATCGCTCACCGGCCCCGCAGCCTACAGATCGACCGGCCCATCCACCGGTGCTCCAGATGGCCATTCCAGTTCATAGGCAATTCCAGTTCACCATAACATTGTCATTCTGAGTTGACAAGCTTAGATCATATTGCATTTAACCAGAAGTCCAAACTATCAGAGTGTCATGACCTGAATCTGTCTACTTGTGCTGATTCCTCTCTTTTTGTTACTGAAATATGCTGAACCAATAAAAGATGTCTCTTGGCAATGATGCATACATTTACATACAGGTATTCATCCATTATTCATCTGCATTGCATCATGAATTCCAGTGCACTATGACATGCAAGTTATTATGAATCCAGTCTACATCTAGTGGTCAAAATGCCAACTCAGTATGAATTTGTAAGTCCTAGTCTAGAGCAAATATAACACTTGTCCTCCCTTACTTTTACCCAGGCTAAACTTATCCTCGCATTCATCTTTAATGAACATAAACATCAAGGTCATGTAATTGGTTAGTAAAGCACATTGTGATGAGTACCAAGTAATAGAAAAGTCATAAAATGTCACATGAATATTCAGCTGCCTCTTCTGCTCCACTCTGCCTGGGCTGGACAACAACAGCTGTGGCCTTACATCTTCATTTTTATCCTAGCACATCATTATAATTATGGAGATATGTTAATTAGGCATCTGTTGCCTGGAGTCAGATTAGTATTTTTTCTTGCTGACAGCTCTGTGCTTGTCCCGAGGTTCTCTGACTGGGCCTGTCTCTGGAGCAGAGGAGGGCTGTATAATGCACACCTCTCCCAGCATACGCCACATACATGACAGAGATGTACAGAGATATTATAGAAACACATTTCTCACAGTTACCAAGGGCTTATGTGGAAATGAGACATATGGATGTAGAGGAAATCTCCATCAGCTGGTACTGCTCTTAATATGAACATCTAGAGCTGTTAGACAAGCTGTGAAAATAACAAGTCAACTATGTAAACAAAGGATTTCAAGGGAATAAACCTCTGCAATAAATACCATGACTTCACAGTCCCACTGAACCATACATGTTGTGATTACATACAGTATATATCCTTGGCTGCAGGGAGTGTATGGATGTGTGTATGGCGGTTTCTTATTTCAGGATCAGTGTTGTTGTTAGGGTTTATGTCAGGTCCGATTTCATGGAGAAAATGATGGTGGAGAGCCACTCTGTGATAAATCTTTAAGTGGCTCTTAGACTGACCATCCTCCTTCGTCCTCTTCACTCTGAGAGGCAGCAGCTCCTGGCAGTCAGAGAGGAGGGGTAGGGTAGGGAAATGGCAGGCACTGGCAAGACAGGCGGCTCAGCTCCTCACTTCAACCACTGGGATTGGCAGACTTCAAACATGGGCCCATGTCTCTGCCATACATACAGAGGTGCTCTTAAGGTTCTATTCACCAGTATGTGAAAGAAAACGACAGTGCATTTTGACACAGAATAAAACATGATCTATGTCCTCGTAAAAGTTCTATTAAACCATTTTACTTCCTTTTTTTGGTATTGTTTTAGATAAAGACACCTTTACTTTGTAGAGCTGTCGCTGCTTGCCTCAGCTTCCATGGAGGTTAAGTTGGTCTCATCTGTGGATTTGTGATGTGAAGGTTTCTCATTAGCACTCTCTGGGGAGACATCCACTGCTCAATTAGCCCTGGCGTTAACACCTCAGAGGAGAGAGCCAGCCAGGCAGGCAGGCAGGCAGGCAGGCAGGCAGGCAGGCAGGCAGGCAGGCAGGCAGGCAGGCAGGCAGGCAGACAGGCAGGCAGGCAGGCAGGCAGGCAGGCAGGCAGGCAGGCAGGCAGGCAGACAGACAGGCAGGCAGGCAGGCAGGCAGGCAGCACTGGGTACTGGGATGCTGTGGACCCTGAATGACTCATGGTTACAGCTCATTGCCCACACACAGGTGAAGAGGAATAGCAATGGGAGAGACAGGCCCCTTCCTGTGACACTTTCAGGTGAGAGAGTCCTTGAGAAATATTGACAAATTATTTTCGCAACCTCAAGGATTTCAATTACACTATTTCCACATTTTCTTGGAAATATTTTCATCAAGGTCACCCCTCAATTCAGTGTAGAGAAAATAGTGTGGGTATAATGTTTGATGATGAAAACCATAGAAAACACATTGAAAAATAGATGTAGTCTATGCATGATTATTCTGTGCCTGTCTTGTGGTTGGAAAACCAGATCACCTGATCATTATTGAATAACGATTCCTAGGGGGTTGACATCAAGATTTGAACTTGCCTTGTGTAGCCTTAACCAAACAGCATCCTGAGGAAGTGACATATTTCAGCTGCCTGCCTGCCTTTCTCTCTCCCGGGCCAGAAGTCCGCCTGTGTCACAGAGACTGATCGCAGGGCAGATGTTGGCAGAGCTACTGAAAGACAGAAGACTTCTGTGCAGGGGAAGCTCTGATGCCCTGCAGTCAAATTACTCTGAGCATCTGCTTCACAGTATCATCAGAGAGGATCAGCCATGGCAAATAGACTGGAATCAGACCCAGACCCAAAGCCCAGAGCAGGTGCTTTATAGCCTGTGCTTTGTATACCCAGTAGGGAACCTGATTTTGAGTGAGTGTGTCATTCAGTGTCCTGTTTGATATGCGTATAATCTCTTCACAGCCATTTCATCACTCTGTACAACATTTCATCTCAGCTAATCTCTGTAGGTAGCTATCTTTTCTAATGAATGGATGTGTAGAATGTGCTCATCAATGAGGACCTGGGTGAGAATGGATGCTGGATATTATATTATTGGCTGTTATGAAGGCATTTACTCTATACTCACCTCTCATCCTGAGATCCTGAGCCTTCTCTTTAGCCAGAGCAGCTCATCCATGCAGGAGAATTCAACCCCTCTGAGATGATTTAACACGGGATGGTGGAATGGATGATATACTCAAGAGTGACAAAAACATCTGGTATGCTCAGTTGGTAGCTGAGATGGAGGAACAGGGATGGGTTGCCGGAGCAATTCCACTCAGCATCAGCTGAGACTGCCTATGCAGGCAACAGCACAGGCAAGGAGAGATTCATGGCTTACAGTGCATTTGGTTTCTGTTGATGATTAATTGACAAAGAAGTGGCACTATTTTCAAAATGCACCAAATTGTGATTATATTCTATTATATTATAGAATAATATATTATTATTATTGTTGTTTTTATATATCCAAGGCTCTCCTTTGACCATTCTCAGACAGCCGTTTGATCCTGTGACCTTGCCATGAGACTTAGACCCTCTTAATTATTATGATTATTATTATTATGGGGTCCTATTTATAGAACACTCTGGTCCTATGTATATGCCATTGAGATTTCATATTCTCAACGTAGAGAAATTAATAATCGTTCATGTATGTTCGACAGTAGGACCAAATACAAGTTGTCAGAACAAGACATTACATTTCCCCTCATTTCCCCACATTTCTCATTACTATGTCATGATATGGATCTTATCATTTCCTGGGTTGGTTTATATATGACAGGCTGAAACAAGTCTTGTTTCTTGGAGGGTTGTCTTACCCCCTAGGAAATCAAGCCTGATTAAGCGATAGCATGGAATATAGCTCAGCTCTTGATGTTGTCATTAGGTATTCCTTTGACTCAGAAAGAGAAAGAGAATTTGTGTAGTGTATTCACTCACTCATGGCTTTGCTGAATCTCATTTTAAGACATTTCTGTCTACATCTTTTGTAGTTCATTATATCAATTATGACCAGAATCGAACATTCTTGAGTCGAAGGTTTGTTGACATTTAAATTATGTTTCTTTGTATATGTGAGCAGCCCTGTATCATAACCTGGACGTGCAAATGTTGACATTCAAGTACTTTTCCTATTTGTCAGATTACAAGAGGTAATTATCAGCCAGCGAGTGTGTGTAAGTGCGTGTGCGTGTGTGTGTTTACATTCATCCTTCTTGTAGCGTTTAATAAATATCATTTATTTTTTGTGAAAGCACATATTTTTCCAGGCATGTGTTATATCCCCCAGAGCTCTCAGCTGTGTGCCCTATTTTTAGAGGAGCGCTTTGACAATTTAGCTGAACTATATGCTAGAGTGGCATCCACGCCTCCACATTGTGTGTGTCTGTGGGGGCGGGGGGCACTCATGACACTAGTCAAGTTTAACTATTTATTGTATGAATATGGTAATACATTTAAGCCTGGAGGAATTGGATGGCTCCGCTCTTTAAAGCCCATAACTTATCAAACCCTCCCCGCAGGTAGGCTACAACAGAGCAACTGAGCTGGTGGAGGCTGGGGGTGGTGGGTGGGACAACCACACTAACAATTCTCTCATGGCTAGTACAATTTATAAGCTGTCCCATGAACATGTGACTACTGTACTGCATCCTTGTGAACCAGCTGTCCTGTCACCTGATCCATTCATTGCAAAGGAAATAGCTTTGTTTTGTACCACAGATGAGGAAGCACATACTAATATTTTCTCTGTGTGCACACCATGTTTTATTGCGAATTCAGATGCCTACCATTAGAACTAATTTGGATTATTTTCATGTTAAAACATTTCTGTGGGGGGACATGCAGCGTTCGGCCTGTAGAGGGAGCTACAGGACCGTGGCCGGGGTTTACGAAAACGAGGCTTCGTTGCGCAGCTGTTGCGAATGAAGCCTCGTTGAGGAAATGGTTTAAGATGTGTGTGCCTCTGCTTTGGGGGGGGGAGGCTGGAAAGTGATAGGAAGAATTTGTAACAATTATCATAATAAACGGGACATTCCCTCATCACCACACTGCGTCCGCCTCTCTGTGAACAAGGGACTCGTTACAGTGGCGCCCAACGAGGGACACAGAGAGAAAAAGAGGGAAATGGAGGCGTTAAGCGCGGCCATCGGAGGAATAGCCCGCATACTGGAGCAACAGGCCCACCTCCAGCAGGAGCAACAGTCGGCAATGGGAGAGATGGCAACGGCGAGGGCTGAGGACCGTGCCCTCCTCCGGGAGCTCGTCGGGGCCATCAAGGAGGGGCCGGCGCCCGGGTCGGCACAAGGTCCCCCCAAGGTCCAGCTCCAGAAAATGGGGGACCTGGACGACCCGGAGGCGTTCCTCGCGGTGTTCGAAGGGACGGCGAGGATCTCGGGGTGGCCGGACGGCGAGTCAGGGGAGGTGCAGCTCGCTGCCCACAGCCTACCAGCGGCCGCCCAACGGGACTACCCGTCCCTGGCCCGGGCAATTCGAGACCGCCTGGGCCTCACACCGGAGGAGCACCGTCGCCGGTTCCGGGCCCTGACGATGGAGGAGGGGAGCCGGCCCTTCGCCTACGCCCAGCGGCTGCGGGACAGCGCGTGGCGGTGGCTGGACCCGAGAAACAGCTCGGCGGAGGAGGTCGGGGACCGGGTAGTGTTAGAACAATTCCTCACGGGGCTCCCGGCCCGAACCGCCGCCTGGGTTCAGTACCACCGACCCCAGGATCTCGCGGCCACCGTAGGATTGGCAGAGGACCATCTCTCCCTCCCACCGCGCGAGCTATGACGACCAACCCGAGGGACCGGAAGGAGAAAGACCGGCGCCCGCCCCGTGGACGAGATGGCAGGGGCGCGCACATCCGGAGCCAGCCCTGGCCCCACAGGCAGCACCCCGAGCGACAGGGGGGGGTGTGTTGGCGATGCGGACGGCCGGGCATCGGCGACATACCGGGCCCTCCCCCCGGACCAGGAGCGGCGTATCGTGTTCCGGTAAGGATACAGCATGATACGCACCATGCGTTCTTGGATTCGGGCTGCATGCAGTCCATGATCCAGGAGCGCCTGGTTCGACCGGGGGCATTGTTGAAGGCGTCGAGGGTAGTGATGGCAGTTTGACACTGAAGCTTCGATACGTGCTTCAAACACTGACCAACAATTTTATCGAAGCACTGCTTCGAAGCTTGCTTTGGTGCGAAAAAAATCACGTGACATATGACGTCCGAAGCAGCAACTGCTTCGTTGCCTGAATGAATCACCTGACTGGTTCGCGGTCCAATCAGGTGATTCACTGGCACTGCCTCGTCTCGATTCTGACAGGTGAAAGGTTGCGACAGTTTTGAATTTGAGTGCCTCAACACTTTATAACCGCTCTAAACAATGCACAATTTGTGGATTGTCGTAGTAGGTGCGTTGTTGCTGTTGAGTTGTTGGTATTGCGTTTGTATTCTCTGAGTGTTCTTCTTGTAATCTTTGAGTGTTCCCCATCCCACATAATCACCCCCTGCCATAGTTACACAAACACACCCAACCTATGCCATATTTTCCCCAGCACTCTCTCCTCAATAACACAATACACACATTCATCAATCTTTATTTGTAAATAGAACATGATATTCAGTCTTAGTGTGTGTGTGCATCAAAGAATTTCATCAAAGCAAAGATGCTGTAGCGAACGGCGTGGTAGAGCAGCTTGCCTTAAGCGGGTATCGAACTCGCAATCTTTCGCTTACAAACCGGCCGCGCTAGCCACAACACCAAGAGCGGTAACTCCCTTGGCGGAATTGCTAACGGGCCTTTCACAGGGTCGTTACAATACTTTAAATCCAAGGTTGATCAAAGCAAAGATGCTTCAGAACAAAAGATCTTTTCTACAAAAGTAAAGTAGTTTCTCCAACACTGCTCATTGAGGTGTGTGTGTTCGTGCGTGCGTGCGTGCGTGTAATTAAAAGCCTCCTGTCCACCAACTAGCCTGCCTAATTTGACTGCAGCCTTGCACTTCGCCAGGAGAGGTCACTGTAACTGAAGCTTCGAGTAATGAACCCATTTTCGAAACAATTGGCACAAGTGGTTCAGTGCTTCACAAAAGCTTCATTTGCCCATCACTAGTCGAGGGTGTTGGTAAAGTGTGGTGATGAGGGAATGTCCCGTTTATTATGATAATTGTTACAAATTCTTCCTATCACTTCCCAGTCCTGGCTTTCCAGCCTCCCCCCCCCCAAAGCAGAGGCACACACATCTTAAACCATTTCCTCAACGAGGCTTCATTCGCAACAGCTGCGCAACGAAGCCTCGTTTTCGTAAACCCCGGCCACAGTCCTGTAGCTCCCTCTACAGGCCGAACGCTGCATGTCCCCCCACAATTTCTCTTTCCTCACGTTTTCCCTGCAAAGTGTTCCGTAGATTCCAACCTTGAAATCTATATAAAGCCATAAACAGGAAATTAATTTTTGATTTAAAACTGTCCTTGGTTTGTTGTGTTTGATACCATTCGTTATTCCATTTCATGCATTACATTGAGCACGTCCTTTTCTACCTTCACCAGCCTCCACTGGTGTGCACAGACACAGTGATAACAGGAACCCCCCCCCCAACCCCAACCCTAACCCAGGCAGGCTATCCATTATTGAACACCATTAACAAATGAACACCCATGCAAGATTAATTAAAGGGAAGCCCAATTGTCATCCATAACTCAATAGATGCAAGTGTAATTAACTGCTTGATTACAAGCAGACCACAAATCAAGTGTGTCACCTTTTGCTTAAAACAATTGATTGAAAGTCACATGAAATGAAATGAGTAGATTGTAAAATAGATAAATGTATTGATCCTAGCTCTGCTACTGTAATTATTAACAAATATTGTCTGCTTTGCTTGTTGTTTGAGACAATTATGGTTTTAATTGTATTATCATTAGCTGAATGAGAAATCCAAACAATTCAATAAATACACTCCACTGTCCTTGACACTCTGCCCTTTCATTGTCATTTTGTCACTAAGGGGTATAAAACATCTGTCATACATTCCACTCTGTTGTTGCTGGTGCTTCCTGTAAAGGAATCCCACAGCACAGCATAAGAAAAGTATGTTTCAAGAGTACTTAGAGGAAAAGGCTCTCCTCTCCTGTTGGAAGTGAATAACCCCATAGGGCCTTTCAGAGTGTGCCGTCTACAGGCAGCTGCTGGGAATAGGATTCAGGGAGATATTTAGGCTGAGCCATTGTCAAAGAGACTGTGTGGGAGAAAGGAACTCTGATAAATGGGACAGAATCCATTATGGTGACACTGTCTAAAAGCCAGGAAAGCTATTATCGGGCCCATAGTAAAAAAAAATTCAGGGCCCCCCACCACACCTGCAATTCCCCCTCACAATTTTCTAAATTGGGAAATTGCTAACATGTACGTTTCTGAGTGACAACCAACACATTTACTATACCTCCCCTGGAAAAATACATTTAAAATGTAAAAAAAAAAAAAAAAACATTATTTTTCTTTCACTCTGGCCTACACGTAGCCCGTTGTCTGCATGCACTGAAGTCAGGTTATCAACTGGAGAAAGAACATTGAAGCTAATAAACTTCCTTTCTGGCAGGTGAAATACAGAGGTCTGGGAGGAGAAGAGATGCAACCCCCAGTCTCTGCGGAACCAGGGATGTATCCAGCCTAGTGCATAGATTTATCACTGACTCCCCACAGCCCACTGGTCTGGCCCAACACACATACATCACTGACAATCCATGCACACACACACACGCATTCACACATGCACAGGCAGGGAGGCACTCACACTCAAGGAGAGAGAAAGATAACGTAGAAACATAAAAATTGTATTGTACATTCTGTCTATGATTCACATACTGTAGTGCTACTCTGTCCAGTAAAGTCTCACAATGAATACTACTAAATGGCTGTCTTACTTTCAGGAAACCTTCACTTGCTCCTAACTGTATCAATATTACCATCATTCTGAGCAATTGATGGGGTCTCAATTACAGGCTTGCACTTTCTTGATTTTACAGTAAGCTATGTGGCTTGGCGAAGTAACTGAAATGCCACAATGATTGTTTTACTGCCTCAGTACAGTGAGACAAGTTCAAAGTTATAGTTCCACTTAATGGCTGATACAAAGTTTCTGTTTGAAGATGGACAGCAGACCAATTCATAATATTTTTGTTGCAGTTATCTCTTCCTGTTCCATTTACAACTGCCTCAAATTCAATGTTGTTGTAGAGTGACAGGGTCAGAGCCCAGGATGACTGTCAAGAAGGATACAATCTCTGCATTGACTTTTCCACCCGGAAAGCATGAAGACTATGAAGTACAACTTTATCTCCAAGCACAGAGAAAGAAATATTAATAACTGTCAGTTTACTTTTACAGGGCATAGCCTGTTTATATCCATATCCCTAACTGTCAGTGTGATGCACGCCTCTGTGCAGACTGCATCTCAGAAGCAGGGCAGGGCAGTGCAGAGAAAGCAATTTCACGAGAGCCACAGACTAACTGAGAGTTAACGTTCCTTGTTATGTGATTGTCTCCCTATCATTTCATCTTATACAGATGCATATTAAATGGGTAGTGACCCCAAATCAACATTTTAGTTTTCATACATCAAATTTGGTTGAGCTAAGTTTATATTCCATTCTGTAGTGTAGATCCCATGTTGTATTTTATGTATTAGGAGATGTCCTCATACCTAAAATTCAAAATGAGTTGGGGGTGATTGTCACCATCTGATTGAATGGAATTACATGGTACCAAAATGTTCAAATATTGATGGAAAAAGACTAACGGTTTTTCTGTAGCTCACAAGATATATGTGGTGCCCTTCAATAGACAGGAAATTACCTTTCTAAAAATGTTAAGGGAACAATGGCATTGATGTGTTTGAATCGACAGCAGTAGATGACTGCATGTCCTTGGAAGAAACTACGCACCAAAATGGAGAGTAAAGGATTTCTTTTTAGCTAGCTTTGACAATCTTATATTGTTTCGCTGCATGCTTGAACATGTTCGCAGAAAGGTAGGCTAGTTAGGGTTTCGTAGTTCCTGAACTATTAAGCCTTTACTAGTTCGGCATTATTTCCAGGTAGTCACCAAGTGTAACGTTCGCTAGGTTCCTCAAGTGAGCTTCGTCTAACCACTTGGACGGTTGGCTAGCTTGAATGACTAGAGCACGTGGCTAACCGAACAGAGCTAGCACCCTCTCGTACTGCTAACCTCAAGGGTAGATAGCAACGCTGCCTATTGCGCTAAGGCAACGGGTGCGCTAGCTATCTTCCGCCATCTTTTTTTTTTACTCACTAGAGTCGTTCCCAACCAGGCTTGGAATTTCGTCATTTTAGGGGCTTTTTTTTTGGCCTTCCCGTTCACATTTTTTTTAAGGGCACAAAGGCCACATGACAGGGCACAAAGGCCGTTGGGTTAAATTACGCTGGTTTTACCTTTCAGATTGATACCTTAACATTCTCATTCACCAAGAAACATTAATTATGTATTAAAACATTTGTTTTAATTTAAAAACAAAAGAAATGTCAGAATTTGAGTTCAAAAAGCCCAGAAATTCATATAAGAAGGATTCCAAAAGTAACCCCTACAATTGACCAAAGTAACTGTATTCTAAATACCACTCAATGAAAATGTAACTGTAACAAAATACAGTTACTCATAATTTTGTATTCTGAATACGTAATCCCAAATACATGTATTCAGTTACTTCCCAACACTGGTTGCGTTTCCATCCAGCTCATTCACATATTCTATCTTGCATTCGTGAAAATTCGGCTACAGAAAATGCGCATCTGCGTGCATTAAGATGTTTGATGGTAACGCGACTGTTGTTTACTTGACAGCAGGAGTCAGTCAGCTGTCAGGTGCAGTAGCCTAGGTAACCCTCTAGCCTAGGTAACCCTCTTGGCATTTTGCGAGTGTCAGATATTGGAGTGACAATAGTGAGCTACAATTAAATTTATTTGGTCAACTGTGGGTATTTGGACTGGCGAGAAATGGCTAAATTCACAGGTTCAAGTAACTTATAGATGCCGACCTTTTTTCCCCCTCCAAAGAGAGACGTATCCTAACTAGTGATAGCTCACTAGCTATCGCTAGTCAATCAACATGACAGAAAAGTGGAGCACTAACGTCAACACCAGTCGTTTTAAGATTACAAATGGCTGAATAGCAATAGTGTTTCTTAAACGTATACGTTAAGTTCAGCCATAAACCACATAAGTCAGTCATGTATTATATCAAAACCGCTTAGCAAGAAAAATACTAGATTGAAAGCTGACCGTAGCTGACAGCTATCTGCTAGTAGAAGCAACACTAGATGTCGACCCCTTTTCCCTGAGGAAGGGAAGACGTTAGCGCTATCCCAACTAGCTAGCTATCGCTAGTTTTCATGACGCAAAAAAAAAGTAACGTTAACGAGTCGACTTTAAATAGGCTGTGCTTGTCTTGCTCCCGTTTTGAGAGGCTGAGGAGGAGGCTTTGTTGACGTTCTTCTTGCATGTGATGTTGATACTTCACCTGCGCGGCTCGCGAAGTTGCGCAAGTTCTATTTTGGAACAATCACAGCAGAGCATCGCTCTGATCCACAGACGCGGGACCAGCCTACTGTGCTCTGATCCACAGACACGGGACCAGCCTACTGTGCTCTGATCCACAGACGCGGGACCAGCCTACTGTGCTCTGATCCACAGACACGGGACCAGCCTACTGTGCTCTGATCCACAGACACGGGACCAGCCTACTGTGCTCTGATCCACAGACACGGGACCAGCCTACTGTGCTCTGATCCACAGACGCGGGACTAGCCTACGGCGCTCTGATCCACAGACGCGGGACTATCCTACTGTGCGCACTAGGGTGGCTGTAATTCCATAAAAGCCCATCACGCGTCACTAGCGTTGTTTACACTGGAACTTTGACAGGGGCACAAAGGCCACCTTGGCCGTAAATTGAATTTTTTTTCACAGGGCATCAAGGCCAAAGTGCGGGGCAACGACGGCCATGGCCGTCGTGGCCGTCGTGAAATTCCCACCCTGCTTACAACATGCCCTTCCTCCCATTGCCAGCCTCCCATGGTGGAGGGTGTCATCTCTGTGGAACGCCTCAATGAGGGAGAGGCTCAGCAGGACTCCCTTGGAGATGGCCCCTTTGACTCTTCTTCCATTGCTGAGCCCCCTTTGGGCCCCAGCTCATCTCATGGATTAATCCAAATAAGCTCAGAGCACTAACCACAAATCAGTGAACACAGAGAAGGGGTAAGTATATAAAATCCAATCTGGGAACCTGAACGGTGGACATATTTAAATGAGGACATCAGGATTTCAACTATGGCCCAAGGGGCAAAAAATCATGGTGACATCTGTACTGTATTTTGGGAGATTTTTACATTGTATGTAAAAATGTGTTTGGTGCCAGCCAAATCATCCCCACAAGTCAGGAAATAACTGTTCCCCAACTGTGCAATAAATTTGCATGATTTCACATCAGTGTTAGTTTTCAAAGCCTTTAAAAGTGCATTCATAAAGCATTAATAACTCTCCTGATTGCAAGCTCCCTATTTGGCAAACACCATGTATAACTGTTTGTATGTAAATGGTTTATAATTTAATATAAAACTGGTTATAAATTATTTACCAACTAATACTGATGCTGCTATATTCACAAAGGGATCATTTTGTTACATGTTAAATCCTCAGCCAGATCCAAGTTGCTATAGGCTTGATTTTATGGTGCTGGTCTTTTGCATTCTTAACAGATAAGTATGTGGTGAATTGCGTGTGTATCTCTGTAATTAAGAAAGTATACCTAGCCTTTTTCCACAGGGTCTAGCTACTCATTAAATGCAGTCCCAATTAACAGGGAATGTGGACAGGATAGAGCTGTCTGATTATGCATGCTGATGTTTATTCATGGTAATTGCTGCTCCGCTATCTCCAAGGATGCTGTATGTTTACTCGTGTAGGTTGTTTGACACACAGCACAACCTCTTAGGATCCCCACTGTGCTGTGTTCACCATGTTCCTCAGTGGTGTGAGAGTGAGGGCAGATCCCATTGTAGGATCCCTCAGTGAGATTCAACTGATTCCATTACCCTCCAAACATTGCCATAAAGAGCAGGCACAGTGGTTGAATATGTTTTACCCAGCCACGGATCACACATCCTCCATCACAGGCTTCTGACCCTCAGGGGGGGAGGGGTGGAGGAGGGAGGAAGGAGAGGGGAAGGGGAATGGGCTGCCAGATCTCTAGTCTTTAATGAGGGGAGCACCTTGTTATCTGGGCCGTATGCTGTATGTGGATCTTAACCCCAGGCTGTGTTGGGTAAGCTGAGGCTGCTGATGTGGGGAGGAGGAAGGTACCACTCTAGCATCACATCCAGAGGCAGAGAGCAGGAGAGAGGATATGGGCAGACAGAATAAGAGATGGGCCTGGTGCATGGCAGGCTTTTAATGCCTTGATAGACCTCCTCAGGGGGGATTCACTGACCCCAGTCCCATTCTCACATTGCTCTTCGCTTCGCCGCCAGGGAGATGTGCTGCCTCCATGGCTGGCATCCTCAAAGACTCTCTCAACATTGCTGTGCCGGCCCAAGATTCTTTGATGAAAGATGAGCAGTATTCACATTGGTTTCTACTTCATAGATGCTGTGGGATTTGTTTGGGTTTTGAAAATGTTGAAAGCTGTGATATGTTGACTCCAGTCAAAGCAGGTTATGTTGTAAAATGAAGTATTAGTCTGATCCTCCTGAAGTCAGGCATTTCTACCATGCTGTATAGAGAGGTTGACCGTTCTTTCTGTCTGTACGGGCTGAAATACAAGCAGTAGGGATTCTATTTATGTAATCTTTGTGAAAATGTGGGATATACAGGTAGTGTGGCTCAGCTCGTAATGTTTGCCAGCGGCTCTACCACCCTGCATCTCTCTGGCTGTCATCTAAAGATAAACAGGGTGGGGATATCTTGAGGGAATACCAGATGTTGCCAGAGGTGGTGGTGTTGGAGTTATGGGCACCCATAACAGTGTTTTCATCACAGTGATCCGCAGTGATGAGGCATTTATGAGGTTTGGGATGTGGTCAGAGCTAATCTGCTGTGACAGCTCACTTACTCAGGCCCTCACATGACCCACCCCATGTGACAGGGTGCCAAGGCCCGTGGCGATCCGAACATCCTATGTCACCGCGCGTTAGCGTCACGCTGGAGCAGTCCGCTGCACGGAGCACAGCACCGGTCCCAGCAGCAGTGATGTGTTTGATCTCCGCACTGTGTTTGTTTATACACAGTTAAATGTCCACATCCACATTTATTGCCCTAGAGGCAATAAAAACGTTGGCATATACAGTGCCCTGCGTAAGGAATGGGACAGTGAAGCGTTTTTTCTTCTTTTGGCTCTACACTCCAAATGTTTATGCAGAGGTTGAAGTAGAGATTCCCAGTTTTTATTTGATGGTATTTGTGTACATATTGGTTTCACCATTCAGAACACTTTTTATGCATAGTCCCCCTATTTTAGGGTAACCAAAAGTAATGGGACAATTGGCTTAACAGGCGTTTTGGGTAAGTCAAGTGTGTTCTGTCACATAATTTGTGCAGGCATAAGAGAGCTGTCAATGTTTAGTATTGATTCTAGGCTTTGAGTTTGCCTTTGGAGTTTGCTATTGGTGTGTGTCAACATGAGGACCAAAGAAGTGTCAGTGAAAGTCAAGGAAGCCATTATTAGGCAGAAATCAAGATACCAAAAAAATCTGAAACATAGCCAAAATCTTCACTAAAAAGCTTCACTACAAGGTACAAACCACTAGTTATCCTAAAAAAGGATGGTCAGGTTACAGTTTGCTAGAAAGTACCTAAAAAACCTGCAGAGGTCTGGAAAAAGGTAAGATGATAAGATGAATATTATCATGGACCAGAGTGAAAGGAAAGTTTTGAAGAGGAAAGTTTGGAGAAAAAAGGATCTGGCCAAGATTTACAGCCTACCACCTCATCTGTGAAACAGAAAAGTTACAATTGTGAACCTGCGACCCAATATTATCCCATAAAATACATATGGAACCATATGACATTACTTTAGCTCTGCTCTCCCTGAGTGAGAGACAGATGGTCCTTCACTGAGTCAGAGAGGTTAAGACACATAGACAAACTCAGCATAGGTGGAAGTGGAACTGTATTCTTCATGCTAGAGAAGCCCAAGTGGCTATTAGGCCTAGGATGCAGGTGTGAATGGTGAGTTGGCTTTGAGGAGATGTCTTTGTGGAGGAAGCAAGGACATCTCTCTGAATTTATGCGCTGTATGTTGACCATTTGCAAAAAAGGACACGTGTATCACAATTGAAGGTCACATATTTTCTGGATCTAATTCTGATTGTACAGGCTACTTTGTGTAGGTGTGACACCCTGTACACATAGACTGTGACAAAATGATTGCAATCTGGCCGAAAATGGGATTGTTTTGTCCCTGCTAGCATGGTTGATTGGGGAGAGAACTCAGCTGGATGACGTCAGATCGATTGCATGCCCTCAAAAGGACATATCTCAGATTTTAAGGATTTTGACTTTTGGTCTACGTATCAATTTTTTTAACAAAATGTCTTATTTCAGACCAGAATGGTTGTATATTTATATCCTTATAGTTATTTTCATCTTATAATGTTCGATTTTGACTGGAAGGGGGGGTTTAATAATAGCCTCAAGCCCTGTATAATACAGTATATATATATATATATATATATATATATATATATATATATATATATATATATACAGTATATATCACATACTTTGTTTGTTTATGATGCTAAAACCTGTAAATAACGATGGCTACGTTTATTTTTTTGCCATTGAGCCTTACCACACCACATGCTGCTGTAGCTCACAACTATTTCTTGTTGTAGAATGTTCACAGCTGTTTTTGCGACCTTGAATTTGTACATTCTGTCCATGGTTATAAATGATCGAGGTTTGATGTCACAGACGTCACACACATTGTATTTTTTTAGGACAATAAATTGATTCATATGTGTACAAAAGAAACTATTGCCATAATGTCAACATCTCTTACAGATTGAGGATTAACATGGTGAGAACAGTTTTAGAGAAATGGGAAACAGGATTTAGAAATAGGATATATAGGATTATACCCTGTAATAATGAATATGCAGTAAATCATTTTGCTATTTTGCCATGCCCTTGTCTTCTTCCTCTGGTGGGTTCTCCTTCTACACATCATAGCCTAAGGGCAGATACACACACTACAGCACCATAGGGGTTATACCACTGTGGGATTAAGCATGGCCGGCAATTTAAAGGGAACTCATTTTGCCGGAGCCCCTGGGATTTCACTCATGTTCTGCTCTCCCAGTTCAGTTTCCCTCTCTCTTGTCTCCCTCACGCTTCCCTAATCCGTTCTGTGGGATCATCCCAGCAGGTGGGAGAGGGCCATGTCATGTAGATAAAAAGCATCAGATTATGAGGGGAGAGATGTGCTGGCATCCTGCGGCGCCTCGTGAGGGAAGGATGCACACCCCGCAAATGGTCATACGAGACATTTCAACAGCAAACATTATGTCCTCCCTGGGGTCTGATCCAGTCAGGAGAGGTGCAGGCCAAAAAGAGCCTGATGTTCACAATACATCATAAATCTCATAGCATGTGTCCCTGACACATGCTTATAAAAGCAAAGGAAATTAGACCTTTTGGGACTAGGGACAGATCCAGAAGAGACTAATGTGGATGTCTTTATTCATGTACAGTGTATTGTTCATCCATGCTGTACCCTGCACACAAACCAAGGAAGTAGGCTTTGTCGGTGATGCAAACCCATCTCTTGGCTCTCAGTCTTCATCATATCAGAGCCATTAGTCTACTCACACAGCCAAACGCTGTCCTGTGAGGCAGTAATTGCTGCGGCTGCTTTGTACTTCCTGTCTGTCAGGCTGCCAAACGCCACTGTCATGATGCTTCCTCATGCAGTTTCTCCCCCAGCAGCTCCAGGAACAGGAACATTTATAGAAAAGCCTGCTCCAAAAATAACCCCTACTCTATAAGTTACCATGACTGTGGTAGAATACTTTCCGAATTAACCAAATGCTCGTCTCTGAGTGTAACGGTGTGTGTGATGGCACACATCAGCCCAGTGTCTCGTGTGACTGTCTCTGAAATCTCAGTGCTGGCGAGCAGGATAAATACACAATGGGGACATTCTATAACCCACTGTAGTAAATAAATCTTAGACAGGTTATGTTATTGTGGAACATTTGGGAGTGTTTGGTAAACAGTGTGTGAAAATTAAAAAAAAAATCTTTTACTAGATGGAGTTGTTTTTATGTGTGAGATGGCATATGTATCAAATTATCTTTAATAATTGACATCCCTTTGGAATTGTTTTGGGGAAATCTGTATGTAGGACAAAAAAATACACTTCAAATCAAGATAATCTCAAAATAGGTAGAATTATTGATGATACACACATTTAGTTTTGTAATACACCATAACATGCCTGATTTTTACCATGATCATTCTAATCCATATTCATCATAGTCATCACTAGGATGCCATTTAATTTTGAGTACGTCATTACACTTTCATAAATGGTATGCCTGTAAAATATGATTCAAATAATGATTCACTGTCTTCAGGGTAACAGAAAAAGTAGAAAAATCTCAGAGCCACATTAAAGCTTTCCGTTACCAGTAACCCATATTTTCATAAGTCACTTGAGGTGATGAAACCAGATCAGAATTTACCAACAGTACATCCACACTGGCACTCCTTGCCAAGCTAATGGTTCCATTGTATAGTTATGTTGTCACTGGAATATAGAGACTAATGATATATTAAATTCTACATCTCTGAAATGTTGAATTGATTCACATTTTTGCTACAATGTTCTTAAATCATGGAGTGTGACACACTGAGTGCTCTCTGAAATATTTCCTTCCTACAAAACCGTTGATCCAGGTGATGCTCTTGTGCAAGCTCTTCTATCTTGTGTTTTGCTCTCTTGCCAACACCTAGATATGTGCAATGATGAAGGAGTAATGATATACTAAATAATGATAATGATATATCAGGGAAGCAGTACTCTGGAGGGATGCTTGCCAAGTAATTCCAGCTCCTGGCACTCAGTCAGTGTGGCATTAAAATCACAAGTCTACCCTGTAGCTGAAACACACTGCTGGCTGCTGTCTCCTACCATTCATGACAGCAGCAGTGGATCAGATCTCAAAGTCAGCCAATGGAGTATGCAGCTTGGTTCCTGCTCTCTGTTGAATGAGAGAAGGAAGCCATTAGTCTGTAGGTAGATGCATTCAAGTGACAAGCTTATTCATATTCTGTTCTATTCAAAGTCGCACTGCTTCTTATGACTGTGCCATTTAGTTCATTGTCATTCCCTCTAGACCTTGTGACCTTTGCCCTGAAGCAGGGGACTGTCTTTTAGCTTCCTGTGTGACTTAGTTACCACTGTCACTGTGGCTCTGTCAAGTCCTGACCCACTGATGAGGAAGAATTCAGCCCCTGGAGCTGCTTATAGGTGATGCCACTGTTCTGGAACACACCCAACTCAGTCAACGACGCCTCCAGGATTCAAGCAGGGGGTGATCAAAATGCTGCATCTACATCACTAGCTGTTAAAACCTTAAAATGATTTGGCATCACTAGGAAAGGAAGGTGGCATAACTCTTTCTCAAGGTAAAAAAAACATAACTTAACTTTGAAAGAATCACCCCTCCCAGAATTTGCGTACACCTCGGTTCAAGGTTGGTTGAAGCTATGTCCACCTCTTCCTTTGGCTTCACTGGAATATGAAAATAATGGTTTTCTGCAAAAAAAAATTAACTTCTGGCATTGAAGCCCAAGGACTCTTTGCCTCCTGCTGCTGAACATCGCACAAATGAATTGGTATATTATTCCTTCTTTGGAAAATATTTTTCTAAGATGACTCCTGTTTTCATTGTCATACATAGTGAATTCTAATAATAAGTAGAAAGGTAGTCTTTTAGGTCAGAGGCCTTGAGATATTGTCTTCACAACCTCGCTCATATCAGAATTAATATTTGAAGCTGTACGCACATGTCTGGCCTTGGTGCATGAAAGAGAACAGGAACATAAACTTAATTCAATGTAAGACTCTACTTAACTCAACAAATTGAAATTCAGTTGGCATGATCATTTTCATTGAGGTAGCATTTTAAGGAACTAAGGATCCTATTGATACAATGAACATACAATTGTACACATACATTTGATATTTGATTGCTTGTCACTTGAAGAATAGTAATTTATATATTGGATAGAAAACATGATTTAATGATGCATCACTCTGTGAAGGAGGACAAAACAAGAGGCATATGGGGTCACCTAAAGGATGAGTATGCTAATGGTGGAGAAGAATGGACAAGAATGGACATACATGTGGAGGGATCTTGTCGTGTTGAGGTTTACCTTGGGCTTTTATTTTTTTCTCTCAGGTGATGCGGGTGCGAGTGACTCATTGAGACTTTGAAAGGCAGGCTGGGCTTATAAATCACCCTCTGCCCCTCAACACTAGATTTTAGAGGCCATTTCTCTCTCCAAGTCAATACTAAAGCACAAACACACACATACTGTACACACACACATCACAGCAGAACGTCTCTATCACCCTAGAGGACCAAGGAGCTGGACGATAATTCATAATCATGAGGTCCAGCTTTTTCATGCTCTTCTGCCTATTGCTTGTGTCCCATGGATCTTCAGCTGTCATCACAGGGGTAAGTGGGAGCCAACAGGTACAGGGGGATAGTTAGTTATGAGTGGATGATACTTGTTTATAAAAACATACTATTACTGGTAATGTGATGACTGATTTTGGCTGAAAATGAAAATGAAATGTAACAAAAGAATATCACAATAGATCTCACAATCAAAAGTGATAACAGATGGGAAAGTATGTAACAGCCTTTTGTTTCAACTATTGAGTTCCTTGCAAGTGATATCAGTATTGCTAATATTGCTCTTTCTACTAGATTTCTTTTTAATCAACATGCATACAGTAAGTGGTGATTATGTGTTCCTTTATAACAATCATGTTATTCTCAACAATTGTATGAGGCACCAATCTGAAGCTTTGGTGACAGAGTGATTTATATTGCTACCAATTCTAGTATAGCTATCCTCTAGAGAAAGAGATCTGCATGATGTAGCAATTCCGCATATTTTCACAATCAATGTCTCAAGTCCAGCCACCCATGACACTGCCTTTGCAAATATTATCAAGGGGCAATATTCTTGCAATAAGATCTAAAACAAATGTTGATTATAATATTTGTGAATTAAAAAACGTTTAATTCCTGGTGTAACCACAATGACACCCTATTGACACAACCTGTAGCAGAAATAGGTTGTAAACACCTAACCACAGTGGTTATCAAGTGTTAACTTATTAATACTATGCACTGATATGGTATTTACATAGAAAGTACAGCTCTGTGTATACATTGTAGTATGTACAGTACAACTGTGAAACATGTTTCCTTTTCATGTTAGTAATTTTTAAGCATGGACATTTTTGCAGAATTGAATTAGCAAAGAAAGTCAAATGAATAATTTGAGCAGCACTTAGAATGAAGTGGAAACTGTGTTTATAATTCAGGCCATTAATCGTTTAGTCAGCTTGATTATTTTGTGTATACAGTAATTCTGTCATGAATTGAAATGCTATTTAAAAAGCAGAAACTGCCAGAATAGTTTACACATATAGGGATGCTGATATGAACTGAGGTGCATGCAGCCATCCTCCTTCACCTCTCTCCATAATTTAATTCAATGTGGGAGCAGTCACTCAAGTCGTTGATATTCCTCTGTGCAATTTCCTGATCCCTTTGGAAAATCATGAAATCGTACAATGATCATTACCAACATATTTTTGGACAAAAGGGCTTCACTGAGATGCAGCACTATTTAGAAAATGCAAATCCAATTTCATTATCTCTCTGGCATTTATCAGCTTGTTTTTATTCTTTCAGTACTTCAATACCAATATTGAAGTAATTATGTAAAAAACAAACTATTGCACTTTGCCTGAATTTGTGCATATCTCTCTCTCTGTATGTGTGTGTGTGTGTGTGTGTGTGTGTGTGTGTGTGTGTGTGTGTGGCAATACATGCATTTGTGCAATCTCTCCAGGCCTGTGGGAAGGACTCTCAGTGTGGTGGCGGGATGTGTTGTGCAGTTAGTTTGTGGATCCGGAGCCTACATATGTGTGCTCCTATGGGACTAGAGGGGGAGGACTGCCATCCCATGAGTCACAAGGTGGGTCAAGATCCATACATTATTTGTTCTCTTTCCTCCTCATTTGCCAGCAGCCACACCACCCTGCATCTCTCTGCTGGATTGTCTGGGAAGCTAAGCAGGGTATGCCTCAGTCAATCCTTCATTGGGGAACCGAGGCTTCTAGAAGTGGTGTTAGAGGACCAGTAGGTGGCACTCCTCCCTCTGGTCTAGGGGACCCCAATGCCTCAAGGCAGTAAATGGGACACTGCCTTGCAGAGGATGCCATCCTCGGATAAGGTGTTAAATCGAGGTCCCAACTTCTCATGGCACTTAACGGGGAGTGACTGGGGAGTAAAGCACCCATTCAATTGCTGTTTCTGTTTCTGTTTCCAGGTTCCATTCTTTGGCAAAAGACAACATCACACATGTCCGTGTCTGCCAAATCTAGCATGCATCACCACAGCAGAGGGCAAATCAAAATGTCTTTCACCGTACAAGTACAAAGACTACTACCTCTAAAGAACATTTATAGTGATTTAATACATCTGTAGTTACTTAACAGTTTGGTATACTGTACATGTTAAGTCCTGTTTCCATTTTATTCATTTATTTAAGATGAATTATGTAATAATGTGTGTACTTTTCATAATGAATTTAGTTACATTTGCAAAGCCCAATTTTTCTCTGCCTCGTCATGTTTCTAGAATTCAGAATGAACCCAATAAAACAACCCATGACCCTCATGATGGCATATATTGCCATCCATGTATAGCATTGCCATTCTAAATCAAGATTAATGTTTGGATCTGTATTTCGTAACACATTTTAATTTTCAAGTAATTTTCAAGTATTAGTGTGCTGTATTAGAATAACGGCCACCCAAGTAATTTTCCACAGATGATTTTCAGAATTGTGTGAATTTGTACATTCTTTATAAAAAGATTCTTGAATGTTATTTTCCATAGACTATTTTGAAAATAGCTATTTTGCTTAGTAAAATTAGTGACAAAGACAATGAAGACCACTATCTATGACTGATAGTGACATTGACATTATTTGCATACAATATATTTATCATTTATCATTGGTAGGCTCTACCATTCAAGCACTGGACCTGTTTTTGACGTGAAAATAAAATAAGAAAGTGGAAAAGTGTCTTATTTGCAGGTTCCTGTGCAATGACCATACTTTCATATTAAGAAAGAATAATATTGATTGTGATATTCAACTTGACTTTCACCTTTGTTGAACAGCTGTTCGGCTTCTGGATTTTTTGATTCCATCTTGACTATCATGGTACATTGCATAGCTCAATTTTCTACTCCCTAATAAAGTCAGAGTGTGCAGCTGCCCTCTAGGGAGACAAGGCAGAAGTGCAATGATAATGATCATCTTACTAAAACTGAGCCATGTTGAAAGGCATGATGTAAATCTATGTCTTCTCTGCTCGAAATAATAAGAGTAATAATACTTCACCATTATTGTTAGTAGAGTGTATTAATTAACAGGCTTTCTCTTGATCAGATAACTAACTGTGGTATATGGACATGGGGAAAATGTTGCTGTTATTAACTTTTGGTTGCATATTGTTACCCAAATATTGTGGGCCCTAGAACGAGTGGTCGACTACAGTAGCTTGCCGATCGTTGAAAGTCTTGGAATGAAAAGGTTAAAAACATAAAGTACTATTCCCCACTCACATTAGCTATGAAATAGCTTTCTCTGTAATATGAGGGAGCAGGTCCCCGGAAGTTGGACAGCTCTGAAAATTAGTCATTGTCAGGCTATATTTTACAGTGCATTTGTTCAAAGCTCAAAGCTATAATTAGATTTGTCCGATGGGCAAGGGGACCAATGTTCGTTGACTCATACTTTATTAATGGGGAACTGTGTTATGCAGCTCTGGTTACATTTCAGACTGAATACTGTTTCTCCGTATTCATACAGCATAGCCTCTTGATGGAGCGATCTTTGACACATCAATGCCCCAAATAGTGGAGCTTACCCATAGTACACTGGCAGAGACTAGAGGCTATATTCTATGATGAATACCAATTTATTAGCCAAAACTAACAGTAGCTGGCAGACTCTTATGATGTGTATTTCAATATAAGGCCCACATATTACAATAGCAATATCAAAACATAATACACAGACATTGTTTTATATAGTGAAAAGTAAGATACTAAAACGAAGTGGCCTTTAAAATGATGTAAAGCTGAGTAACAATATAGTTTATTCTAGATGTATATAGTACATGAAACTGTGTTACAATCGCCCTTCATGAGCCTGACAGTTCCACTTTATCTCTAACAGTAGCAACATAGTCAGCAAGTATGTATGGTGGTATTGGCCTGTATAGGCCCCTGTGTGGATACCCTTGCTTTTTTGAAGCAGTTAAACCCAGAGGACGGTGGCACAGATTCTCTGCAATAAGAAAATAGCTACTTGATACACAATAGAGGCTACTTGCTGACTTAATCTATAAATCTAATGTTACATAATTATGGGAAATATTTCAGCTTGGCAGAATTGCTTTTAATCTTTTGTTTGTTTTTGTCTAGTTGGTTGGTTTTGGTTTGTCTTGGTTTGTTTTTCTCCTGGTTTGTTTTTTTCTTGCTTACATTTAATTCTAACACTCACTCTGCGGGGTGGGTTTGGGTATGTGAGCTGAACCACGCAGCAACCCACACCCTCCACTCTTCCATTCACATGTATTGTATGTCTTTGTATGTGTCATTGTATTTTGTGCCTTTGAAATTTTTTTATTTTTTATTTTTTTATAATTGCTTTTAAGATAAAAATTAAAGCACATGTATGGTCAAAATCTGGCAGTACACATACAGTACACTGCAAGAGCCATTTATCAGCACCACAAAGTAGAAGAGAGTACCCCTGAGGCAAATTGTTACACAAGAAATTCCTGACCTGCATTACTATTTCATGAATTTGCAAGTGAGGAAGTTAGAGATGCTAAGGGGCCACAGAGATTTACACTGATAGCCGTGTACATGCTGGGAGCGGAGCAGAGCAGAGCAGATGTCAGTAGGAGGCAGGCATGTTGTGATGGTAATGGTTATGAATACAGTGAGGCCAGGGATGATGGAGGTGAATTGGAAGCTCTGCACAGATACTGAGTTCAGCAGCTCAATCACTATCCCAGGGAGACCAGGAAAGATAAAACAAATGATGACTATACTACATACATACTGTACATGGTCTTATCAGAACAATGGCATGTTTGATCTGGCCTGAAACAATAACATAGAGGCAATATGGTCTCTTACTGCAGCACCAATTATATAGTCATATGACATTATTCATCCGTTTAAAATTCTGATGGCTGGTCAAACACTCTGATTGCTCCACAGAGCTCACTTAAAAGGTACATTTGGTAATGCTGAAAACTATCATGTCCCTCTGCATTATGCAAATAACATCATACATAAAACATAATCTAGTAGTAGCCTACTTATTGACTCCCAAGTCTGCATTGCTGTGCAAATTATATGAAATATTATTTTACAGTATAAACAGCTAGGGCAAAGGGAATTCAATTTTAACATATCTGCCAAAGGTAATCAATTTGGCATTGCCAATTTAATAACTTAAATAACCATATTATAGGCAGCATCCTTATAATATTAGAAGATAGCATGAGAATAGTATGAATTCAACTTTTTGTCTGGATTCAACTTTTCTTGTCTTTCAATAGAGCAACACTGCACTGAGTCAGTTTACAAGTTTACTGATCAACACAACCCTTATTCAGAACATACTTTTTGTTCACTTCATTCCCATGTCAAAACATTCAAATAGCATTTCTAATGCACAATGCATTTCTAATGCACAATGCATGAATGAATTCAGAACACAATGACCTAACACAATGACCCTTCACTCATTACAGAATCAAAACAATACTAATCATCCATTTGTTGTTTATTTACTCAGAAATACAAACAATGCAAACATCTCTGTAGCACTGATTATTTGCTCCTTTTGAAGTCACATTGTTCTTGTCCATAGAAAAATTATATATGTATATTTTACAGGGAATGTGCAAGGGACCCATTTTATCATCAAATGTTAAAATCCATGAAGAACATACTTGCAAAAACTTTAAATGTGAGTTTTAACACTTTGTTCACACAAATAATTCTACGAAGATTTTATGAAAGATACAACATATTTGATAAAAAAAAAAAAAAAAAGATTTGAACAAGGCAACAAAACAGCTTTACGGAATCTATATACATGTCATATGCTATCTCACTGAACTGACTTATTTAAAGAAATACTGATAAGATTCTTACAATACGCTAAATTATTAATATTTGAAATCAAGACTTGCCACTTGCAACTTTTTGCACTTCCTGAATGTGGAAGTGGCAAAAATATGGGCTTTATAAGATTGTGTTGGTAAATTGAACACTGGAGGCATAGCAACAGAGAAAATAACCGTAAATCAGAGGCAATATGCCCTGCACGAATTAGGCTATTCGTTTTTCACTGGTCGAAAACACCATCGTAACCTTTCAGATGACACAATATGGCTCCATTGGTGTCTGTGTGCTCAAACAGCATGGGAAACAGGCTCTGAGACGCATCCGTAGCTCCTTGTTGAATATGAAACAAATAATTGGATTCGCCCCTGCTTGAACAAACGTCATCCACACCGCCGCAGTAAGGTAAACCTGTGGAATGGTGCCGCCTTTGACGAACACTCGAAGGTAGCACGCCACAATATATGGGGCCCAGAGGAGAAGAAAGGCCAATGTTATCATGTAATACATTTTACCTATGCGTTTTTCCATTTTAAATTCATCCAAGACGAGTAGCCTTCTGTTTCCATTATGTGAGGCTTGTCTGATGCCCACCAATGTTGGAGGGGTGGGACCACGTCCAAATCCTGCAATCCAATTGGCGGCTGCCTGCCCAGTCGCACCTGGCCCGTGGAAGGTCCAGTTCTGGCTTATAGCTGGGACCAGCTGAGCAGGTTTCATCTTGCGGTGGTCGTAAACAAAACAAAGCATCTTTATGTAAACAACGTGTGTTGTGCCCACGATGACAGCCAGCATCAACATGAAACCCAGGGTGTCGTTTGCTTTCACATATCTGTGTTCGAAAATGCACTGTTCCTCCTCACGAATAAATTTGTAGGTGCCAACGTCGAATACCGGGGGGAAAGCCATAGCAATCGAAAGGGTCCAAACCATGCAAATAACTGCAACACATGTCCATAATGTCATTCGTTTGGAATAAAATCTGTGGTGTGCTATCGCCATATATCTGGTGATACTGACGCAGAAAAGCAGAAACGCTACATGAAAACAAAAAAGGACTGACATGAAAGCAATTATTTTGCAACTTATAACGCTGTATGTCCAAGTGGAACCGTTGTTGATTGATATCATCACAAAGGGAAAGCACACGGCAGACCGTATTATATCTGCCAAGCACAAATCAAGTAGAAAATAATACGGAGCCTTGTGAAGGGAGCTGTCTTTCAGCACCAGCAGGGACAGCGCCACATTCCCTACGAGGCTGATGCAAATGATCAGACCGAGCGAGGCCAGTTTCACCGCAGAGGCAGTGATAGCATAATTCTGTAGAGAAGGGTTGCTTTCCCCAAACTCACTTGTATTTGCCATCTATGCAACCAATCTATTGTCAAAGGCGCGTTGACTCTATGTTCCCACATCAAGTGGACTTGCTTCCTCCAGTCCAAGTATCACTGATTGATGAAAATTGACCGGCGAGGAATTAACATGATGCATAGACAAGCTGTGTATGTTGCATTACATCAGAGGGAACAGCATCTACGTTTTAACCGCTTTAGAATCATTATTCCCCTGGATTGATATTTCAATAGCGATTCAGATCCATTGAATTAGGCGATGAAGTCATCGTTTACATTTAATTTCTTGTTATCCTTTATCTAACAAGTGTCCGTTTCGAATATGAAATACACCCGTGTTCGTAGTTCCATTTTCTACTGATAGAAAACCGACTGCTCTTAAACATGCAGTCTTTGCGCGTCATCTTAAATGGATCCGTTTAGGCAGACATATCTCCATTTCCACTGATGGCGGAGGTTCTCGTTCGTCTTGAGTAAAAAAGAAACATAAGTAGGAGGACAGGCCGTCATCATCACTTCAGCACGCAATTAATGTGGGGTAGGCTATAGCCAAACAGTGTTTAGCGCGTTCAATCGAAGGCATGGCCTATGAATATATCCAGCCAAGAAAAAACGCCGTAGCCAGAACATCAACGATTACTTTTGAAATTGGGTAAAAAAAAAAATAGGTTGGATCGCGGTGCAAAATTAGGTTGGATCGAGTAGGTGGTTGAGAGCGATGACACTGAACAGCCCAAGATGATCTTGAAAAAGATGAGATAATCCACGTCCTCACTCAGATCAGAATCAGAAACTGTTCTCCTCCTGCGCGCAGCCTACATTATGGTAGCCTACATGGAATAATTAAATAACTGGACCCTGCCTCGTGCATTCTCCTTCCCCAGACATGCATTTCTATGTCTGAAAAGGCTTGGCAAATGAAATCGTTTCGGTCTGAGTGCCCTGTTCCTATTACCGTGATATTTTACTGAGACAGCATTAAAGGCACAGTCTTGTTTACAACCCCTTTGCCATAATGTGTGCATAGGCCTAATATCTGATTAGCTCATTGCCTGAATTCATCATCAGTTTCCCTACTCAGGTCACAGTATAGCTTATATGGACCATTGGACCCAAATGTCAAATGTGTTTATCATGTCATAAAATTACATACCTCCCCTTCACCATTAGGACAGATTAATCCTCTCCCCATGAGCAGAGACAGGGGCAGATATTTCCAAATGCAGTCCAATTTTGACTGGGGACAAATATGCAGGGCAGAGGCTTGACTACATAACTTTGCAAGCTGGTTGGCACAACCAGAAATAATGTCAATCATAATAAGAGATATAATGCAATTTTCTGAATCCAATCAGAAGACAGAATTCCCCATTCACAAAGTTATGATCACCAATGTTTCATTTGTTAGATATCATGCCTTTACAAGCTGCACATTCTGTGGATATGATAGGCTATGCCATAGACATATAGGCTACATTATATCGTTATGTCAGTGCAGTCACTCTGTAACACAAATCCACCACCTGTGATTCACCAGTGCCCCCTGCAGGCAAGACACAGTGCAGCAGAAATACACTGTGAGAGAGAGGGCTCCATCTCTGCTTAGATAGATAGATAGATAGATAGATAGATAGATAGATAGATAGATAGATAGATAGATAGATAGATAGATAGATAAGTACTTTATTGATCATGAGGGGCAATTA
Organism: Argentina silus; assembly: GCF_951799395.1. Taxonomy (NCBI): domain Eukaryota; kingdom Metazoa; phylum Chordata; class Actinopteri; order Argentiniformes; family Argentinidae; genus Argentina; species Argentina silus. Next base: position 893,071 of record NC_139658.1, read on the forward strand.
AGGTGTTACAGCAGCTCACATCACAAACAACAATAACAAAATAAAGTGACAATAGAATAATAGAATAAAACAGACATCTGAAACATTATATACAGTAAGAACAGTCCAGTTATGATTTAACATCCCCCAGCATGACTCTGATCACCCGATCAAGCCAGCTGGAGGAGGAGTTGTATAGTCTTATTGCGGCAGGCAGAAAAGATCTCCGATAGCGCTCCTTAGTGTAACGTGGTTGTAGTAGTCTGTTGCTAAAGGAGCTTCTCTGCTCTGCCACAGTGTCATGTAGGGGATGGGAGGGATTGTCCATGATGGCCAGGAGTTTAGTCCTCATCCTCCTATTGGCCACCTCCTCCACAGTGTCCAGGGTGACACCGAGAACAGAACCAGCTTTCCTAATAAGCTTGTTCAGCCTCTTGGTGTCACCTCCCTTGATGCTGCCCCCCCCCACCCCCCAGCATACCACTGCATACAGCACTGCGCTGGCCACCACTGACTGGTAGAACATGTTCAGCAGAGTCCTGCACACGCCAAAGGACCTGAGCCCCCTCTTGTACAGGACATCTGTGCTACCAGTCCAGTCCAGTCCAGTTTATTGTCCAGGTGCACCCCCAGGTTCTTGTAGCTCTGGACCACCTCTACTTCCTCTCCCTAATCTCTCTTTGTATGTGTGTCTGTGGTGAAAGGCAGAGGCCAAATCTTAATTTCTGACAAAAAAGGAAAATAAAAATGAAGGCTTGTCCCTGCATGAAAGCCCCTTGGGGGGCCGTTTTTGTGGTTCTACATGGCACCAGTAAATTGTATGTTCTTCAGAGGATTCTAATTATAGGCATTCTGCAGCATATGGGTTGCACACAAAGGACATAAGATTTATTCAAGGAAATACGTTTACATATCACTGCATTGTATTTTTTGTTTCGTTTTTACAGTAACAAGAATCAGGCCTATTATTTTGATAACGAGTGAGGTCTGATTATGAACCATATTATTGATGAGTGAGGGCTAATGAAGCATATTATCTTGCCTGGGGCGACGTTTTTTGTTGTGGTGGTGACGCTACAGTCGCGTCGTGACTCGTAGCGCGGTGGGAGTAAGTGAAAGCGAGCCTCGGCAGCTCCGTTCTAGGAGCTAAACAGAGCGGTTTTACTAAAATACTTTGATTTTGAACACAGAAGATGGCGGTTCCCGTGGGTACAAATCTGCAGATTAACACTGAAACGCAGACTGACCACTCAGATGCTTCAGAAAACGATATCCACATTGACGAGAAAGAATTGGAAAATATCACAAATCATCAAGAAGACGGTACAACATTGCCCCTGCATTCCCCATGGACTTTTTGGCTTGACAGGTAATGTTATAGACAGTTCAGAATGGCCTTCCAAATAGCCTAAAGTGCTAAAGACGAGACATTATTGGCATAGCCGGCTACATAATGATACATATCCGAATGAGACGCGAACTCGTCAATGCAACAAAAGACAAAATCGTCGTAGGCCATAAGGGGTTTCCTCGATGCTATGCTAGCCGTTTTAGCTGGCTATTCTTTATAGTAGATAACACATAGAGCTTACTAGCAATCAGAACTTGATCAGTGGCCGGGCTACGTAAGTGTCATAATTATTTTAGAACCATAATGTAGACCTACTGATATGACTTGTTCAGTAACCTGACGCCAAAGACTTTGAAAAGCTAACTTGTCACAACTCTGGAATCCGCAGAAACAGCACATAGCAGGGCTGCAACATTGTTGCAAATTCAGTGGCCTTGTTACTTGTAACAATGAAGGCAATTTTGTTTCAGAACATAGCCGCAAATGTTCTTGCAATTTTGTAGCTCCCGCGCTGCTACGTTGACGCTTTCAGTATCTACTGCTTGTGGGGTCTAGGCCTGTTTTGCCGATTTGTTATTCATGATAACCTACTTCTGCAGGGTAACAAGCGTGTTATATTAGGCCTATCGATGTACTAAAACCCACTAATAGATCTGTTCATTTTCTGAACTTTGCCCTACGCTTCGGATAGTCTAAAATCAAAGCAAACAATGATAGGCTTAGGTAGGCTATACATAACAACACACATATTTATACTTAAAAGAGGGAAACGTATGGCTTTGTTTTAGAATTCACTAATATGAAAGGGCCAAAGTTCAGTGACAAACACCTGCCTTATGGACATGGGGTGGAATAAACAAACCAATACTTATGTAATTATAAAGAAAAACGACATCACTAACAACGTGTTAATGCAGTGTTACTACACTGTTACTACACATACAGTAGAGCAACTTGGTGTGAAAGTGTTACACGTTCTCTCCCAATAGAGCTTTTCATAGTGAACTGTACCATCTTGTTTTTAGAATCGTAATCTAGATATATGGCTGTCTGTCAGGCTGTCAGAACCCAACATGTTATATAGTAAGTGCATTCACTAGTTGTCGGTCTAGCTCCGGCACGAAACTCCATATCCCAAGGAGATGGGGTTTCATCCAATGACTGTAAAAGAATGGACACATTTAAGTCTAACGTCACCCGATTCATTTCAATGGTAGTAGCTCGCGTCACTTATCCGGCAATGAAATGCGTACTTCCTCTTCGTCATTTTGCTCTGTCCGCCCACAAAACATGCTTAGTATTCGCTCTAATCTAGAACAACACAAGAGCCAAAGGCAGCCCCTGGGCAGCCACAGGCAGGTCTCTGATCTACCATGCACACTGGGTTATGCGCACTGGGTTACCAACACTAGAACCCCAGGGGACTCAGCCCTCAGCCAACAACCAATGCCAGCAACAGAGTAATACAGACACAGCACATTATTTAGCTGATAAAACAATACCCGCTATAGAAGTCTGCTTTTTATTTTTTTTAACCAAGGCTAAAGTACATATAGATAAACAGCGACAACCTTAATGGGTCATGGCCTTAAATAGCTTGACGATTGACAAGATTATTATCAGTTGATGTCTGCTCATGAAATCATCTCTCAGTTCTAAGTCTGATCTGATAGACTATTATAACTTTCTATTCTGAAGCTGTCCTATGAAATATTCAAAATATTACATTATCTATTATAGTTGGATAACCCAGATCATCATCACAAAGTTGTAATTTTATTCATCATGACATTATTATTTATTTAACCTTTATTTATACAGGGGAAACACACTGAGACCAAGACCTCTTGGCCTCACACATAAAAAAATACAACACAGTTCAATACAGAAATCATATAAAAATACAATATATCAGGAGAAATCACATCTTTCACCAAGGAGGTCCTCAATTAACACCCTAAATTGCCCAAGCAGCACCAGAATGTCCAACTGAAATCTTTTTCTGTAGATTGTTCCAGCAGTTAGGTACAGCATAACTAAAAGCGGATTTACTCAATTCGGAGACCCAGGGAACCTCGAGTTAACCAACTCTGAGAACGGGTTATGTAATTTATGTTCTTGAATTTTAATAATGAGGTTAGTTAAGCCGGGAGTTTATGCAGTAGGGCTTTATACACAAAGTGGGAGTAATAAAGACATTTTAACAAGGTCCAGCCAACCTTTTGATAAAGTATCCAATGATGAGTATTAAAACTGTCACTTGTGATAAGGCAAAGGGCGCTATGGTAGATGGCATCCAAAGGTTTAAGAGTAGTGGCTGCTACATTTTGGTAGATGATATCACCATAATCAAGCACTGGCATGAAAGTTGATTGCACAATCTGCTTTCTGCTGTTCAGGGAAATCTATTCCTATAAAAGAAGCCCACCTTAAATCTTAGCTTTTTAACAAGCTCCTCTGTATGTTTTCTGAACGTCAAGTCTTTGTCAAACCAAATGCCCAGGTATTTATAATAGGGACACCACCCAAAGTACATATGCATACATCAGATACATTTTTCTGTGATTTGGTAAATAACATATATTTTGTCTTTCCAGCATTAAGCACCAACCTCAGCCCAACAAATGCTCTCTGCAGGACAGTCAGAAAGAGCCTGTTCAAACGTGGGGGCAATAGCATATACAACAGTGTCATCAGCATATAGATGCAGGTTACAATTATTTACAGATAATTCAATATTGTTGATGTCAATAGTAAAAAGAACCGGACCAAGAATTAATCCTTGTGGAACACCCTTTGTTATGTCCAGAAAACCTGATTTAACACCATCAGTTAAGACACTGTGTTCTGTCTATTAAATACTTCAATACTTCAAACCATCTACATGAAGCCTGATCCAGGCCTATTTCAGACTACCTCTGAATGAGTAGGTAATGGTTGACCATATCGAATGCATGGAGAGATCTATAAATGAGGCAGCACAATGTTTTTTTCTGATCTAGGCAATTTAACACATCATTTATTGGTTCGGGTTTCCACCGAGCCAACTGGGGGCTGGGAGATGGGAGCACAGTCCATCGTCTGACCAGGGTCAGCCAAACCACCATTTCTCTCAAATAAAAAGCCTGCTGAGATAAAATGCTGGTTAAAGCCATTACTTATCAACATTTTCTCTGTAATGAGGCCAGAGTCTGACAAAACTTCTTTAGGGTAGGGATGAGGAGGAATTTCCATGCTTCAGGGCGTTAATTGTTTTCCAAAATGTTGCAATCACTCCTTCATCATCGAAGAATTGATATTAGGCTACAGTACATACATTACCATCTTGCAGTAGCAAGTTAGAACCATTGTTGAGGACATACAAAATAATTAGGTTCCATATAGTGGCCTATACTGCACAGAGAATCTAATATAATGTACTCTACTAGTTGCAGCTGACTCTATCAGTTGTCCACGCTGTTCCAACATTCTCTTTGTGTGCCCTGGCATACCATATGACATCAGTGCTTTATAGAATTAAGAAGTGTCCAGACTGGGCTATAAAAAAAAATTAAGATTGCCAAGGCATGAATTTGTGTATTTGAAGGTAATTGTAGAACATGGAAGTCACGCTGGAGTCAACCTCAATTGGCCAGGAACAATACCGACTCTGCCATTGGACTTACATTGGGGAATTATCTTTTTGTGCAGAACTACAAATGAGAACTACAACAGTACCATGAGTGCCCACTAGATTTTACGACGTGCACACCAGACTGCCGATTGATCCACTGTGTTTCATCACATTGGGAATAAATTCAATTATGAATGCCTTTAGCTGTTCGGCATCACATATCCCAGTTTTGAAAGTATCCACATTGTAGAGTTTCTCCTACACCCTGATATCTTCCAAAGGCAATCCATATCCATAAAATGTACTTTACCTGAAGCCGCGGTAGAAAACTCAGAACATGGCAGGCAGACCTCATCGCAATGATCCCAATTCCTGCTTCTTCTTCTGCAATTCGAGAGCTTAGATCTATAAAGTTCTATCTGCGTGAAGTTCTATGAAAGATTTCACATCTCAGAACATAGAATTGTTAAATATTATATTCCTCTCTTAATAAGTCCATCACCCTAAGGGTACTTTAAATGCACAATATCAAAATCCTGGGACAGTTGAAATTTAGATTTTTTTAGGAGGGTGCAAATGCAGATAGAACCTTATACAGTAGTTCTGAAAAGTCAATTTTGGTTCACTTCTATCTCTACATGAGCAAATTCAGTTTTGATAGACAATTATTGACACTTAAGTTGATTGAATTAAGTCGCCAGCTCCGGCAAGCCGATACAACGAAAGCCCCTCTCCTTGGGATGGGGTTTCGTGCCGGAACGAGCTGCCGGTCATGCAGTCAGAGTTTGTTTTCAAGGAAGCTCTTGCTTAGAATACAATTTGATATAATTAAGTCATTATTTGATTGGGCTTGAGGAATTCCTCATCACAAAAGAGCTTGCTTGATGAAAACTGATTCACTCTACACTGGTCTTGAAGAAACAGCTACAGCTTGTGTGTATTTATCTTTTAGGTCATTACCAGGAACAACAGCAGCAGAATGTGAATCCAATTTGAAAAAGATCTACACAGTACAAACTGTTCAGGTGAGCTTTTGTATTAAACACTATGCCTTATGGACACCTTTGTAAATATACCTCTTTAAACTAGTTGATCGAAGATGAGTTTCTTGAGATCCTCTCAGGTAAAAAAAAAAAAGAAGAACAAAAATAGATGGTCTTACTGCTACAAATCTTTTGGGAAACTCACTCCAGATCAATAGTTTCACTTGATTAGGGTCTGATTTGTACAGCTACTGTATCAATATTTCCATTGGATTAAAGTGCAATCTGGGATTGGTACATCCATTTTAAAATGCCTCATGACTTTAGTTTAACTGTTTAATGCCTTCAGAACCCACAATATACGCTTGTTTTCTCCATTGTTTGTATACAAACACTGTATAGCTTCAAGCCATGGTTAAAACTAGAATTTTAATGGTCGGTCCTTGCATCCATTTATGCATATAGGAGTGGTTTAATATCTCCAGCCCCATCTCTCAGCTGTGTACCAAAGAAGTGGCAGTCTGACTGCATTATTGTTGTTTGAATCCCAGATTCCCCTTTAAACAAGGAAATAACTGTGGGTCTCAGTTGTTAATTGACATTGATTTGTCTGTGCTGATTTTCTGTGTGATTAGAGTTTCTGGAGTGTATTCAACAACATTCCTCCTGTGACAGCCCTGCCTTTGAGATGTAGCTATCACTTAATGCGTGGAGAGAGGAGGCCGCTATGGTAAGTCTACTCATGCTGTATTTTTGGGATTTCCTTCATTTTGGGAATGAATCTGATTTAGCTAGATTGTAATTTAAATGGAAGGCTCCTTGGAAATATTGTTACATAACCTTGATCATGACGTGAGTGGCATAAATTGAGTCAAATTGGCAAGTAGGCTATCCATGATTTTCACTGCATGTGGCAAGGTTTTGTAGTGTGAGCCTTAAGGGTAGCTGAGTATTTTACTTCTGTCTTACTTCAACAGGGAAGAAGAAAGTAATGCAAAGGGAGGAGTATGGAAGATGAAAATACCAAAAGAAAGCACTGTATGTGTTAAGAAACTTAATTTACTGTTCATATGCTGTATCCTAGCCTATTAGCTACTGACTGACTAAATTGGTTCCTTAAAGTATTCCCTCTATTTTCCCTTCAGGCTGCAGTTTGGAAGGAGTTGCTACTTGCTACGATTGGAGAGCAGTTTGCTGATGACTGTGCTTCAGGTGAGTCCCAAGTCAGCACTTGATGATGAATCCTACTGCTTGAGTGTTTTTTAAATTTATTTTAGAAGACACCATTATGACTAGAAACTAGTGGGAAATCCTGGGCTTTTGAGTCACAGCCCACTAACTTAACCTCTCTTAGCAAATTAACCAATTGATTAAGATATCCTGTGCTATAACCAACCCTCTAGCACTGATAACAATATGGAGTGACCATATGTCAAGTCAAAAATGGAACAGAATATGATTTCTCTCCTTTTGCTTTCTCAGAGGATGAAGTTGTTGGTGTCAGTGTGAGTGTTCGAGATCGAGAGGACATTGTTCAAGTCTGGAATGGAAATGCAGCTCTTGCTAGTGAAGCTACTATCTTGGGGAAAGTCTACGAACTCCTCCCTCAAATAACATTTAAAGCAGTGTTTTATAAATGTAAGTATGCACCTCCTTTCTTATTTTCGGATGGCCTACTCATTATATATTTAAAAGTTACAATTATGCTTGTACTTGTGATGCCTCTTGATGGGATTTATCTGAAATAAATGCACACATAAACATGAATTCAAGGGTTTGCACTGAATATGTCTGTGTTTTGATCTTTCAGCTCACAAGGAACATCATGCCTTCGAAGGAGGACGTTCAAGACGTTAGCTTCTGATGCACTTTTTTTGATAGAACTCTATTCTTGCCTGGACATAATCCGCTGTCCTCATCTTAATCAGAAAAACTTCATAGAATGTTATTGATATATTTTTATAGATTCAAATGAATGAGATTTCAGTCTGATGCCTTTTATCTTTTTTTGATGTTAATTTGTTCTTGAAGATGATAATTCTTCAGAGATTATAATCGAGATCTATTTGAACCGAGTCAGTTGATTTAGAATTTGTCCTTAGTCTTAGTTCATGTCATTTCTGTACTTGTCATTCCAGCCCTTCTTAGGAATGATGAAGCACCCTCCATCACTGCACTGTCTCTGCATGACTTGGTAGACCAAGGACCTCACAAGTTAGCTATCTCACATTCAATGCACATTGATCCTGATTGTAGCGATGGCACACACAATATAATGTTTTTCACTACTTTTTGCCCATACATCCATGTTGCTTATCTTTTATTAGAGATGTTTTTATCTGTGTTGGAATTGTTTCATCATTATACTGTGCCAAAGCACGTTTAAGCTTTTGGCCAGTTCCATGTGCTGGAGATGTTAATATTTGTTGAGATTGCCAGTGTTTGTTTGTATTTGCCCATGTTTGAGCAAGCCACACTGTTCCTCAACATGCATTCGATTTTACATCAGAGTAATAGCTGGGAGACATTGCACATCTATCTGTAGCATATGAGTCAAGATTCCCAGACATTTTGACCTACATTTTGGGTTATACAGCTTTAACATCTATTGGTATGCAGTAGGTACTTGTTGTATTATGACTATGAACAGTGACTGTACACTTGTATTTTATTTTAACCGACCACTTTTTAATGTTGGAAGGATAGCTGATGATAGATTGTTAATATGATATGTTTATTGTAAGAATACCTTATAGTACATTGTATATTGTGATACAAATACATTCTTGCATACCTATTTTTTTGAGTGGATACGATATGTAGAAAAAGTATTTTGCTTAACTGTAAGTACAATTCAAATAACACAATATAAATCACTTATCCTCCCTTCTCTCCTTCCATGCCGCTTTGATATCACTCTTATTGGAACACACATTTTGTATTTTAAAGAAAATGTTTTTGTTGTTGTTGATTTTTTTTTTTTACTAGACCAAAGAAATGAGATGTCACCCAGCTACCCCCTTTCCCCCCACCCCGCATTCCCACACCTTTACATGACCACATAGCAGGTTTCCAGCAGAGGGCAAAACAACAAAATAGTTTTAGAATTGATATGCAGTAGAGTATATTATTTCACTTGTAATATGAAATAAATGCTTTGTTGATGTACTGTACTGTAGGCTGTACATCTATTGCAAAGATGCAGTGTCTACAAAACAACACTTTTGAAAACCCAACAGTAACATTATTTGTGTATCCCCAAGTTGAATGATACCTGTAAGAATCCAGTTAGCTGTTGCAGGTGTCAAGATTCATGCAAGAGACAAGGAGCTTTGTTATTTGAGTGGATTAATGTGAAAATGCACTACAGCACAGTTTTTAGGCTGAAGTATCATAGGGGAGTTGTCTTGCTCCTTCAGGTTGGCAATACATGCAGTGTCTACAAGATAATTTTATACGGTATAACATTTATGACTATGTACCTTTTTGATTTAATTCAAAGTATAGTAAGTGGTCACATTTTACACTAGAATTGTGCCTTCCTCTGTCCAGGGTCTCGATTGTGGAATGTGCTTTCAACGTGTATGCAATGTGTCCCAGTGATTGTCCCATTTGTTTTATTTGTTATATGAAAATTAAAATCTTGAATTTGGGGGAATAATCTGTTGCTGTTTATTTTCTTACTTATGTGAGTTCTGATACTGTAAAGTACCTTTTGTCCCATTAGCCCCACCTAATGTTCACTTGTTGTCAGATCATCAACTCCATCTTGTGATCAGTCTGTAACATTTTAGAATAAGTTGTTACTGTCACTTACAGTAGCTAAAAACTGAACAGGCAAAAAACTCTGATTCAGGTTTGCAGTGCACATGATTACTTATAAAGCTTACTAATAAAGGCTAGATTGGTTAACAATTTGTAAACAAGCTAATAAATGTGAGTTTCCTCACCCTCCATGTCCTTTGCCAAACAGTGACCCACTACGTAGATCATTATTTGCACTTGTCCATACATCTTGCCTACCCAATTTAATTGACCTTAGCAGTAAAGATCAAGTTTCAACTATTAATTTACAGCAGGATGCCATTTGAGAAATGTAGATGGAATGTTGACCATTCAAGGCTGTGTCCCCTGTTGACAAATACAGTACAGACAGATGGGTAAAATTTCCTCAGAAGTCATTATCTCTGAACCCTCCCTAGAAGTGGTTCCCTTTCATTACATCTAGAACGGTAGTCATCTATTGTTCCTCTGTTGCTCACTACGCCCTCAGCAGCAGGGGAGAACATCATATGAAAGCCATCCCCTTTGGAAATTGAGAGTAGATTCTTTTCATTTGCTTAATTACCTAATTAATAGAAAGCTAATTACTTTGTTGTGTGCATGAGTGCATATGGAGAGGGTGTTACATAACTGATAGTAATCCTCAATTAATTTGTTTTAAAGCAGCACTCTATCAAGTCAAGGCCTAATCCACAGCATATCAGCAACATCAAACCAACAATTATGTCAAAACAATTCAGACAAAAACACTTTTATGTTAGACTCCATTCCGCTTACTATACCTGATATCCAAATATGGATATGTCAGCTGACTATGTAATTGTGTGTTGTCTTATGGATCATGTGTTTCACTAATTGGAATTTGGCTGTTGTTAGTGTACTACATATATAATCATATGATTTGATTTCCTAGCACATTATCAGTGTATTACACAAACAATATGCTGAAACAATACAATTAATTTCCCTTTCCCCCAAAGACACAACTTCACTGACTTCACTTCACATTCTTTTTCCGTCCACCCTCTGTAACCAACCTAATGCTATTTATTCACCTGGAATAAACACAAATGCTAGACCTGTGTGTTTCTGTGGCTGCATGAGAGCAGAGGTTTCATTAAACAAAACACTGTGGTCATGCTCAAGGCCATGCTGTGATTGATGTGTTTCTCCTTAACTTTTTACAATGAGAATATGGGACAGTGCACTGCCACCTACCCCAGTCACCAGATGTCACCCTGGTGGCAATGAGCCCCTGTGTCTCCCATCTCCACTCAGCAACTAAAAAGATTTTAAACGTATGAGGGCTGTTTTAAGAGTTCAAAATTAGAGCCTTTTCTTCCAGTGTTTAAATTCACATTTGATTTGCAATATGTGTTAGTGAGCCAGGCCTATGATTCAATTACAATTACAAACCTTACAACAGTAAACATCACTGCAGTAGCCAAATCAGTTGTATTTATTTTTGTGTTTCAAGTCTTAACATAGATAGGACAACTTCATTGTGATGGGAACCAGTTCAGTTTCTATCAGAGGGTGGCGCTCTATACCAAAGAAAACGTCTTGTCCAAGAAAAGCCATCAGCACTGTTCCTCCTAGACGCAGCCATGATACATTTACTGTCGTTTGTAATGAAATGAACTGTGCTTTTCAGACCTTGATCAAGGACAAAGAGACTTAAAATATTTTCTCTTGAGGTTGAATTAATGTTGCTTTTCGACGAGTGTTAACTGGACTATTGAACCGGCCCATGATAATTCTCTTCTGCTGGGGCAAATGACAGACATTTTAATTACTGTCATAATGTCTTAATACCCTTAGTGACAGTAAAGAAGGCTTGTTCAGGGAAAAGTCACTGTTCACCGGCAGGAGTCATTCAAAGCATTTTGAGAGAATCGGTCTTTAGAACTGAATTATAGCCTAATGATGACCACGCTGAAGTTATGCACTTTATCAAGTGGGGGAATTACTGTAAGTGAACGTAAATATGGTGATCATTGAACGAAATACAGCTTAGGCTACGACTACGTGTAATTTGATGTGCAGTCCATTGATGCAGTGGGAAACCTGCTGTTATCAATATGCCTATCTCTAAAAGGGTTTGAAACTACAACATAGTTTACTACAAAGTTAGGACTGACTATGGTCAACTTGTGGTTCTTTGGTTTCTTTGCATTAATGCATTAGTTTGTCCTGTTACCGAACTTTCACCTCTAGACCTCCATCTTTTCATTGGACAAAGTATAGAAAAAAGAAAAGGAAAGCTCCTTCTGCCTCAACTGTAATTAGCTGGCTTACAGCTAGACATTTTCACTTTATGACAATCCTCTGATGTCGGCTGTTTCTGCTCAAACCAATGCATTACATACCCCACCAAAAGACTGGTTACATTATGAGTACAGGCTTTAGCATTAACTGCCAATGAATATGACTTCAAAATACTGTGAAGATCTGCAATGAATGTTGTTTACCCAGCAGGTGGATATGACGTCACGGACTTGGAACATCAGAAAATAACAACATCCAAATCCGCGATTCCTTTTTCTTTCAAGGCGCATTAAAATGTAATAACATTAGAAGGAGCTCGCTCTCATATTCAAGACAGAAGGTGGTGTGAAACTGTAGATTCCTTTCCTTGTAACGGCGCTCTCCGTGAATGCAGCAGAGATTTCTCCTCGTAGTCAAAGTTAGTCCCCCAAGCGGAGTAATATTGTTAGTATTTACAGTGTGATTGTTGCATGCTTTCTTGGTACACAAGATCGCGTGTACAGTTCATTATCTCTAGCACAGAATTGTGTCTACTGCGTGCACCTACTATTGTCGATTCCGGTAAGTTTACCATGTTATAATGTTCTTTTGTTACATATTGCCTCTATTATTTCAGCTCGCACACATGGAGTTTGTCTTTGTTTGTCACTGTTTTTTAGTATTGTTTCTATGGCAAAATAAACAAATAAACAACACCTATACTATTATCAGAGATCTGATACTACTGTTTGATATCTTGTTTTAAGGAATACATCATTGTATTGTCTTTCAAAGGGGTCAGTGATATAGGCACCTCATCCTCTACTTTTCTGGAAGTTAGTTCGCTTGTTGCTCTCTATTTTCTCATGATTCTGTCCCCGGGTAAAAATGCCCTTTAACACTCGCAAGAGCAAGTCGGAAGTACAAGTTGCACTTTGAGAGATCATGCTCTTTGTAAACTCAGTGCTTAAACTTTCTACCTCAAGATGAGCTTTCTGAATGGAGAGAGGAAGTTTGAGTGCTGTGATTTCTTTGGACCAAAATCAGGGATAAGGGGCTTTTCCCCACGTGCTTACACCTACCTTCCTCAAACTCTGCTGGGCGGACTGTAGAAAGCATAGATGTGACTCAAAAGCATTTATTTGTGATTTGTCACAGTGTTATTCATTAAGGTAGTTGATGTCGTTTTTATTTTTTTTGACAGTTCAATAGCATGTGCATTGACAGAAAGTAGAATTTGATATTGTTGCGCTTGCATCTCTGTGCCATGATCGAACATGCATAACGTCATTAACACCATCAGACTACTGTATTGAAAGTTGATAACGTTTTCAGGAAACTCCTTGTTTTGAACGTGAGGACAGATTTGATTCCTGACTTTTAATTTGAGCTTTAGTTTTAGCATATCCGGCGGCAGTTATTATTATCCCACTTTGTTGACTAGTAACTAACTTGGGGGCTCAATGTTGTAAATGTTGATGCTCTTGTTGTGGATCACATGCAGGCATTCATTACCTTTCCAGGGGCAGGATAATAATAGGCCCACCGCTTCATGGCACGGTGCAATTTAGTGAATGAAGTTAAATGAATCAATAACATAAATAATATACTTTCTATAAGGCTGTACAACAAATACCATATCAAACTGTAGTATGTTGACCTTGCCTGATGTCTTGATGTTTTTATAAGTAGGCCTTATAAAGTAATGCAGAGAAAATTAACACGTGTTTTTGCATTATAGCCTAATGTTTAGTTATAGATATTTACTTAATATAATCATAGTATATGAATTACTATGCACATGGATCATTACATTGCAAATTATGTTTGAGACTTTCACTTGCAAACTTGTATGGCATTATTTTAGAATTGTATATCGGCAATGGTTGTTTACTAAGAGGGAACACCACAAGCACACATCTAAGAGCTAACAATTAATTTCTTCACAAAAAAGAGAAAACCCAAACTGAATCTGCAGCTGGCACCATCGACACTAAAACCATCTAAAAAATAAAAGGCAACTGCAGCTTTAACATCTATCGCTGGCAGAGCTCCCTCATCCTTGGTCTTTGGATTAGTCATTGTCTGAGGGAAAAAACACTTTTTGTAGGAGAAGTAAAGTAAACAGCCTCCAACAAGCGAACCTTGACAACCCAGATTAAGGAAAACATTGGAGATCAAACAGTGCTGCTGCTGGGCTGTTGTCATGAGCTGCCTGAGAGAGAGAGCTGCAGACTATTTGAACAGGCACTGGGGTTTGTGTGCTCACTTATGCAGAAATGGACCTTCGCAAATGCTGACCCAGGTTTAAAAGCACAGGGTGAACTTTCTTTGCAACTTTCCAGCCCCGCCGTTTAACACAGTCAGTGCTTAGAAAGCCCTAGCCTTTCTCCTCCTGCTGATTCTTCAACCCATGGCAAGCATGACAGTAACTAACTACCACTGTCCCCTCAACTACAATATATTGTTTTATTTTTTAATTTAGCACACAAGAAAGAGCAGGTTGGCAATGCGAAATCAAAATTATACATTTGTACAAAAATGAGTGCGGAAGACCAGAGAGGTCTTATATAGAAACCTCACCCCTTAATCTTAGATAAGAAATTTAAAAAACAAGGCTGTACTTTCTCTGCCCCCTACTGCAACAGAAAAATTCAAGTTGAAAAAAATGAGACAGTGTAGTTTCATGCAGTGTTATTACCTAGCCTCCTTGAATTGCTATCCAATCTTTAATGTACTTTTTTGTTATTTCAAAAGTCCTTAATTCCAGTTTGGCCTCTTCAGAACCCATGCTTGTATTTGGACTCTTCTGTGTTGAGAGTTGAAGCTAAATTGGTGAGAAGGTAATCAGTCACTCATGCATGCAGTCTGAGGACTCCCATCCCCAAGTGGACTAGCTTGCTCTTTCATCTGAGGGCTCAGTATTTGTGAACACACACTGAAATACCCAGTGCTGGGTACAAAGAGCCTGTAAACTGACTGTGCACCCTCTCTAGCAGCTGAACGATAAGAAGAGTTATTTTTGTCCTGATGTGGGAATGAGGTTTTAAACTGCGCACATTTTGCAGTGTGGTAGCCTACTGGTTTTGAGGGTATTTGCCTTCATCATTCTGTACTTGATTTTGAATTCAGCATTTTTGTATAACTTGATGCATTACAATGTAATCAGCTTGCCTTAGTAAGATGGTGGCATGATTATGTCAAATTTCACACCAAGTAAGAAAACAATGTATGTTAATTTTGAGCAGGAAAGGATCATACAGTATGTATAGAGTTTATGAGTGACTACAGCACAGTATTTATTAGGGATCAGTATTTATTACTAATGATTAGTCGATTATGTAAATTTGTCGATTTGTATAATTATGATCGACATTATATATATATATATATATAAATTGCGATGCCTTTTAGTTGAACAACATATCACTGGTTCTGGTCCATCTTTCATCACAGTCCCCCCCCCGCCCTCCCTACCAATTCAAAATACAACACTTGATTATTCCCTTCCCCCAAGGGAGGACAACAAGTTGTATGTGTAGTTCTGATGTGAAGACGGCGGAGGCAAACCCTGTTGTCTGTGCTGAGTAGGTTCCTCCAGAAAGCTCAGACCTCAGAAGTGTTGATGCTAGCTGGCAGATAATGTAGCTAAGCAGCTATTGCTAAGTTTTAATTAACGCAAAAGTGCTCCATTCAATCATGGTGTATGCTTCTGTGACTAGTGAAGTTGTCCTGTAAAATTATTGCTGTTTTTTCCCCCCAAACATTTCTGTAATCTAGCTATGTAACGCATCTATGTTCAGAGGTCTCATACTCTGTATAGTAAACAGTAAACAATAGCTATTTGCACAGTGCACAGTTTAGCAAAATTCATCCTACACACATCCTCAAGTAATCTGTAATCTGCGTGTTTCAACGCTATCCGAAAGTGCAGCACCTCCAATTGATCATCAATTTGGTTTGGCAAAAACTGCTGACTGATGTGTGTTCTCTTCTTATAAGACAATAAAGTACAAGAAAGCAAATTAATAAAAAGAAGGAAGACATGGATAATTGCATGTACTCACCCTTCCCTGTATTGTAGGCATTTACACTCCACAACATTTACAGGCATTAATCAATTGATTGTGTCATGATGAACTATGTCTTATTATCAATAGATACAATTTCAATATAAAATAAAGTATGTGACCACTGAATTATGGCATTACAACTACCCACACTTTAATGCATTTGGAAAAGGTATGTGTCAATATCATTGCATTCAAAAGCATGTTTTTGTGTGCAAATTAATCGTTCAGACTAATCAATTAATCGATAACATAATCTACAGGTTAATCGATAACAAAATAATTGTTAGTTGCAGCCCTAGTATTTATTACTAGGCATTAAGTGCATTAGAATGGAATGGATAACAAAGGAAAGCAGAACAATATTTGCAGGGTAAAGGTTAGTGTGTCCCACCCCCTGTGGTGTGCCCAGGCAGCTGCTCTGTCTCTGCCGTGCCCTGGCACACTGTGCTCCCCATGCCAGGGAGGCAGGCCATTGGTCAAGGAGTGGACGGCCTCAGGTGAGCACTGAGCGGCTCCTCCATCTCCATGGAGACTGCACACGCTCAGGACGGCCATTAACTCATTCAACCATTAATTACTGTCTTCCTCTGTCATCTATCCTCAATAAAGGGAGGGAGGGTGACCAAATGTCAGAGGCAACAGGAGAAGATAGGAAGTATGCAATTACTGTCAATTAATTATTTTCAAATGAATTTATTATTGTTGTATAAAAAAGATATTTTATTATCAGATGTATCTCATTTTGATTTTGTACAGTATTTTCTTCCATTTTAGGTATTATATTAGAATGTGAAATCTGTCTTTTTAGGAGGGACATTGTATGGGGCCAGATGTATTGGTATTTCCACAAATTATTAAGTAATTGATTTTCATTGCAATACGTTTAAGGGAATCATATTCAATTGATTATCGATTTTTTATATTTTTGTGATTGCCCACCTGAGAAATGTTTTCTCTTGTCTCCATTGCAAAACAGACAGAAAATCCCTTCACTTTGATTCTAAAATCGAAGGCTTGTAATAAAAGAGCAGTGGATGAGTGTTGTAGTTTAATGTGTCTACAGTTGCAAATCTAACTGTGTAGTTTAATGTTGGTTTGCATGGAGATGTAGAAACTTTGCATGTGTGTAGGAGTGAAGAGCATAGTGACTGACTGAAATCTCACTTGAAGGCATGATGCACTCATAGAGAAAGCAAATACGTGCACATTTTCACTCATCAAGATACAATTGCTTTTTCACACATTTTGCACTGGTCAATCTATGTACATGAACTTCTGAAATGTGAGAAATATTTTGTGTACTGTAAGATTTACTTTGTTTGATGGTTTGGCCCTTTGTCATCAAAGGTATACGCTATGAAAGTCCATACGTCACAAACTGCAGAATGTAAACATAACTGGAGACAGTTAATCATAGCGGTAATGCTTGTCTCTCCAAAAATGACAAATGTCTACAGTTTTGTTTACATTCTGCAGTTTGTGGCTAATGGACTTTCATCGTGTGTGAAGTCTAGAATGTGGAAACAATGCCTGTTATAGTGAGTACAGCCTTGGATAGATACTCATGGCTAGGGATGGTTCCAAAGTTCCCCTCTTGTGGTTGTACTGTATATTGAAGCCACAGTGGAGATGTGCCACTCTATAGCTTGGGTCAACATATCATCTTCAATGTCCTACCCCTAGGCTGCAGAGCCAGCCTGATTGAATTAGGGGTCAGATTAGATGCTGAATTGGCCAGGTTGTCACAGATCCCTTTCTGCCAGCTGTGGGGTTGACAGCTGAGGTGGGATCAGACCATAGGATGGGTCTCTTGCTGATCCAGGGGTCCGCAGTCAGGAGTCATAAGGGTGGAGGGAATGATCCCCTACAGGCCACTGACTACCAGCACTGCTCTTAGTGATGAGACTTTCTAAGGACATGATGTTTGAAATCTTGGAAGGTGGCCACCCTGAGAAACATTCATTACATTTCTCATTGATGACTGTTGATGTTTAAGTAATGTTCTTTTCCATGGTGTTACTCTCCTGTGTGTTTCGCATAGTTGTGGTATTCACGTGTGGTGATATGCATTCATAAAACCTCAAGTATTCAATGTCATTTAAGAATGCAGTGGAATTACCTTGTAACACTTTTCATTTTTCTTTTGTGGCAACTTTTACCTTTTCACGATCTCACCACCCACTTATGGGCTGGCGAGGGCTCTTCTATGCCCTGCTATGGGGTAAGCCTTGGTTTCTTGGTTTCTCCTTCTCAATGACTTTATGTTTTGAACAGCCTTGTGTTTCTGTTCAAGTTTCACAGTTGCTGGACTATATTGACTTGTTCTTGTTACCATGTGGGCTGTTAGAGTTTATGGAATCTCTGAACTAGTTGAGATGGATGGGCAGTTTTGAAAAAGACACCCTGACAGCATTAATTTTTGATATAGTGCAACTTTCTCTTCCACATATTTGTCAATGTTAGAATTTGCTATTGACTGAAACTCTGAACTCCTTTAGGAAATAGTATAGCTTGGAGGTTTCAGTGTTCCCTTATGGGTGTGTTGCAGATAAGCAACAAACAGTTTTTGGCAGACATCAGGGGCCCAACCATATGCTACAATCTGTGTTCAGCTGCCAGATGAGACCTCTACACCTGTTTCTCTCAGCTGTCCTGTGTATGCGTGCATGTGTGTGTGTGTGTAGAAGATGTCTTGCCTTGGTCTTCAGTTCAAGAATTGAATCTGCCAAGAATTGCTATCACCTTGATGATTGCAATCACCTCAACTTTTCACTTTTGCACTGTACTTTATAATAAGATTCTACTTTCATTTTGAGATGTGGTGTGTGTGTGAGTCTGTAACAGCCTTTTACCTCAGTCCTTCCTGATGCCCCTCAACTCTGGGAATCTGCCAATTGCCAGTTAGAATTAGCTACATCAATACTTACGTAGCAGCAATACCCTCTCAGAATACCAAAACACTGGTTTAGTATCTCAATGCCTGTGCATTATGCCCCAGAGAGCACCTCTGTGGTGTCTTTGCTGTGTTCTCAGTTGGCAGCCTTACCCTGACAAGAAACATAACATCATGGCAGGGCCGGCTCTTCCATCACCAGCGCTGGGCGGAAAGTTGCTGTCCTTTGATCATGTTTTTGGGTGCATCACTCTAGCTTAGCCCTGCCGCTCACTATGTGATAAGCCATCAGAGTACTCAGATCTGAGCAGGCAGCACTGTGGGCTTGAGGAGAGACAGGGGAGAGCAGCGAAGACGAGGAGAGCAGCAATGCAAATGTTGTTGACAGGTTGTTAATGCAGTCCTTCTCTCTGCCTTTGAATTAAAACAACGTTCTTCCTTTGCTCTCTCTCTCAAGAAGAGGACATGTTTTATTTTAACTACTTTTAGATGGAACAACACTATTCTCATGTTTCTCTCGCATAGTGTTCACAATTAAAACACCTTTAATTAGAGGTGCATATTAATTACCTGGTAAGCGCATGTATTTTAATGATTTTGCAAATTGACATACTAAAAAATAAAAGTAAACTAAACGGATGTAAATTGTCTTTGAAGTTGAATGTCCTTTTTTCTAGTGCTCTGTATTAGATCTTTCTACATAAAACATGTTTTTGAACCCTGATTTTAAAAGCCTGCTCTTAATTGACTGTCAGTTGCTTGTTTATTTGATATGTATTTACCAGCTGGGTGGTAATGGGGAAGCAGTAATTATCTGAGATGCATTGCTCCCGGAGAGGACCACTCACCTTCAGCACAGATGAAAGTCTGGAGGTCACTATTACAACCACACAGCCTCTTGCACAACTAAAGGGAGTGTAGAGAATAGATAATTGGTCCTGACAATGGTACCATTTACCTGGGCCATTTTGAAATATGTATTTTACTTTACATTGTTACAGTTTCCCTGTGCTCTACTGAGGATGTTACCTTAAAGTTTAGCCTGCTTGATTTGATTGATCGACAAGTCAACAGTTACCTTGTTCAAATTGCAGCCTGCACTTGAAGGCCTGCCTTTGTGGGAAGATTGACCTAAAAAGTAACAGCAGTAGGTTTCCAGCTCACTCCTAACTAGGCATAGTAAAAGGCTGGTGATTGTGCAGGGCCTTGTGGATTTGTCATGAGTCTCTCATAATGACACTGTATCGTTGCCTATAATGGCTTTATTAACCTAGATTCATGACTTCTACATTCAGGGTCCCTTGAATATTGAGGATGAGTACACAGAAAGTACAGGCTTTACATAAATGAAGTCATACTGCTGTGGTTTTTCCTACGTATCGTAGATGGTGATGGTGCCTTCCCCGACCTTGATTATTCAGATGACCTGAGATTGGGGCTATTATTTTGCATGTTTTCTCTCTCTTCTCTCACTTTCTTTCTATCTCTCTCTCTATTACTCTCTCTCACACACACACACACACACACACACACACCCACCCACAGACACACAGACACACAGACACACAGACACACACACACACACACACACACACACGTACACATACACCTTATTTGTGCGAGTGCTGGTGTTGTTTGATAGCCCAGTCTCCCAGTAGATCTTCTGACATTGTTGTTGTTTGCCTGTGTTGGTTGGAGCGTGTGACTTGTATTTGCCCTGGCTCCTTGGAGGGAGTTTGTTTTTGTTCTCAGTGTTGTAAACAGGGTGGGGCTTCATTCCCCAACCACTCAGATGGAGAAGGTTATTTTCTCAGGTGCTATTTTTTGTTTATCAGTTTGGTCAATAGATTTGCCCAGGTGGAGTTATTTGTTGAAGTAGACATTTAGCTGACTATATGTTTTGGTCCTCGGATGCAGACACACGTTATCATTATGTTTTTATGTCTAATACGGTCTGTGGTAGGAGGTTGAGCACTCATGCTACAAATAAGTAATCTTTACTTACACATGTACTTGATACTGTTCATAGGCAGCACTTTAGAAAGTGCTTAACTGTGACAACCTCTTGTCAATAAGTGCTCTCAGAGACAAATAATCTAATTATTTACCCCATTCTCATTCATTTGATGAGGTAATATTTGATATGTTTCATTCTTCTATGAGATCATGAGTGAGCTGTTAACCTGATATAGAAATCCATCTCATCCCTGCAAGTTTCTACACTGTGAGCTGGACCAAGAGCACAGCCTCCTTGTTTTTGAATAAGTGACACTGACAAGTGGCATCAAAGCACTAAAGTCAATGCATGTGTTACTAGTTGCAGAGCTTCAAGCTCACTGGGTGAATGTGGAGTATTACCATAATGTTTACTACCTTTGTTAAGTTAGAGATGTTTTACAACAGTACAGTGAAGTTTAAAATGTATTTGTTGTGCTTTGAGAAATAAGCGTTGTGATTTATTGGATATTATTTTAAAAGCATTTTCGTGTTGTGAATGAGAGCATGATGTACACGCTTTTAACGTGTTGACAAATCAATTTCTCAATTTAAATCCAGCCTATAGTTAGAAATGAGTAAATCAATCTTTTCACTTAATATTATAGAGTAGAGCTGGATTGGGGTTTTGAGTGCGTTTCTGTGTACTTTATACACAATTGTAAGTGATGATTGAAAAGCCTAATACAAAGAATTTTAATCACCCTCTTGCAGTGTCATCTTTTTTGTAAATGCCTCATAAAATGGATAGAGGAGTAGCCTCTTTTTAGAGTATAATGGCTGCATTAGAATATGAGAGATTGATGATAGATTAGTACTCCTCACGATATTTCTCCCTATCTCTCATGCTCTCTTCTCTCTGTAGTGTTCACATAAAAGACCTGGTGGGACACAAAAAGGTGGCAGATGAACCTCACATGCACAGGTTAATTGAAAATGTGGGGATGAGGGAATTTTAGTGTTTTGTTTGCATTCATTTTTCAAAGTGGAGTTGAGCAGAGGCTGAGAACATGTAGATGAACTCTTGATTTGATTGACAGTGAGAACCTGCTTCGCAACTGTATAATTTCATACCTTGTGGCCAAAACATTTATGGTGTTTATGTTTGTTTGGTCTCCACCCTTCAATGATTAGGAGAACACACCCTCCCGTCATGTTGACAGTGACTGTTGTTTTCCACCTTGTGAGATCATGCCATTGGAAGTCAACTTGTATGTTCTCATTGGAGCAAACCTCATTGTGCCATTAAACAACATGTAGACACTGAAGAAGACATTTTGTCATTGCCAGGCTAACATGACTGTAGTTGTTTGGTGTATCACTCCAGATATGTACAGCTTGTCCATTCATGGGCCATTGATATAACATTATCATTGATATCCTCCTTTCCTGCCCATGTATGTTCTGCAGAATACTGACGACACAAAGTATCTTTTGTCCTCCCTAGTTATGGAGATTATTTATGTTTGGTTAGGTCCAATAAAGTTCTATTTATGGCATGTAAGGCAACATACCTCTTAAGTCATCAAGTACAATATTCCACAGGACAATAGCTAAGTGTTGGTAGGCAACACTGTGGACAATTTAACCATTATGAAGAGGACTGGCTTTTTCGCTATTCACACACTGTACTAATTTTAATGTTTGTGTTAGCCTAAACCTCCAAACCCAAATGTGTAAATCATTCTGAGATGTTACTCTCATGAAATCTTAATGAATCTCTGGATTAGCCATTATTCATTTAGATATCAACCAGGTAACATGAATATGCTTAAGTTTCTAGCTTCGAGGCTCTCGTTTCAGCTCGACTGTGAAACCTTGAGATGTGTTTGGAGTTTTATAGTTTTGCTAATGTAAATGATTTGCTTGGAGTTTGTCCCCCTGATATTGGTTGTTTGGATTCTTCTCTGTTGGAACCATGCCAATTGAATTGTATGCTTCCTAACTCGCTAGGAGAGTAGGGAATATGGTTCTCTTTGGGCCCGAGGCTTGATCTCCTTATGTGCCTCCCCGAATCCATTCACATCACTCAGACAATTAGTGAGTTCGACCGTCCCCAAATGGCACTCGTAATTAAAGAGTTGGCATTATAATTACAATGTGTTTATTGTCTGTTTATAGGTGGTGTGCTGTACAGAACGCGCTGTGAGATTTCTTTGGTGTAAATGGATTGAGGGCTGTTAATATACTTGGGGTAAATGTGATTTCATGTGGTTAACATCTCGATACCTCCTTTATCAGCCCTTTGACAGTTGCACTGTTTGTCGCATGTACAGCGCAATTTGGCTGACAGCGGTAACTGGCAGTCGAAATAACCAAATTATTTAGTCATGGGTTTTTAACAGGCACGATGGCAAATGGATGTTAAGTAAATGATGCAATTTATTCCCTTCCTCCTCATTGCCAGGCTGGCTGCCACGGGACTTCTGCCAGCTTTAAATAAGTGGTACCCAGATGGTATTCACATGACGCCCACTTGGTTACAAAATCGTCCCGGGGAATAACTCTGCTGCCACAACAACCAATAGGTCAATTGAGCAGGAGAGCCTGTTGCTTCTGCGCTTTGCATATGCAAATCTGCTAATGTTGTGTCATTTCGGTAAATTCTGGGGGAAGGTTGTATCTCAGGGGTCCTAAATGAATTGGAAAGGAGCCCAGTTAATGAGGAGAGCTGGAGAGTGAGATAGAGAGGAGACATCCTCCTCCGCAGCTCGTTTCCTCTGTGCTAAAGCCGAGCTTCCTGGTTCCTCAGAGTGGAGAGGGGAAGTGTCTGAGATGAGCATCGGCCTGTAATGGGATAGTCCGCCGGGCTCTTGGATAAAGTGATTTTTCTACCCTCTTCTTTAGAAAAAATAGAAAAGTCTTATCTATTTTTGGAACGTGAATGTGGAAGACAATGCCTGGGCTCTCTTTCTTTCACTCTCTCTCTGTCTCTCCCCCCCCCCTCATCCTCCATCTCCTCCTCTCTCTGTCTGCCACACTTTTACACCCGCTCTCATCAGCTGCAGCTGTGGTGCTCTCTCAGTCTCGATTTCTCCTCCTGGAGAAGTGGTGAACTGTGTCGTCTGCAGCCACTAACAGCCAACAGCTGCCGCTTTAGCGTGCTGCAGAGGAAGGACAATGTGGAACTGATTTTCTGAGAGAGAGAAATAGATAAACAATGCACACAAAAAAACAATACATCAACCAACACACGGCTTATGCAAATTGGGAAAATGTGTTTGCAGATCGATAAGCCATGCTTGTGTATGAAAAGACACAAACAAGAGTGACCGCTTCACATGGAGATGTTCATTACCACTGGCAGTTTTGCAAGATGTAGGCCTACACATCTGTTTATTTTTTTTGAGATGTTAAGCCCACACAATATGATGAAATGCATAAACTATTTGTTGTTGAGTTGTGACATTAATGTGTACAGATCTTGGTTTGTTACTGTGTATGGATAAGACACCAGATGTACTGAGCATAGTTTTACTCATTGTGGTGGGAGGAGGGTCAAACTGTCAGGAGGTTAAAGGTTGAATGGTAAAAAACAAGACAATGCAACAACAGCAGATCTGATTAGAAAACTCCAAAAACCCATGAAGTGAGACTGAACATCTGTCTTCTTTTGCCCTAACCAAGCAGTCAGGTTTTTTTCTTAACAGTTTCTTCCATTGATTAGTGTTTATTTCTTTATTTCTCTGCTTTTAGTTACACGTCAACTCATAATAGAAGGCGTATGTCATGATAAGATGAGTAAACAGATTTCTGAAACAAAAAGCAAGAAATACACATTTCCATGCTTGTTATCCACTGCTCGTTAATGAAATTAACAATCTTTGGAGCTCTCTCCATTGTTTAATTTTTTCGCCTTTCCTCACCTTGTAATTGTCTGTGTGTCATAAGCTGCTATTAGCATTGGTAGAAAATGGTAATGCTCCGAGATTCATCTCCTCCAGAGAATGGCTCTCTATCACACTCTCACATTCTTTTAAAAGGGAAAAGGAAGATGAATTTTGCCCATAAAGGCTGTATCACAAGGGCTTTTTATCCTAAATGGCTCTGGGGATTGTTATCTGTGGGAAGTGTGTCCTGCCTCCGTCGTGTTCAATCAAGTGTCCACTTAGCTGTGACTGGGAGTAATTGTTCCCAAGTGGGCCACACACTGACCTGTTAATGTCTGCGTTGACCCTCTAACCTTGTCAGCACGTCTTAGGGAGGAGTTTAAATCATGTGGATCTCCTCCTTGCCTTTGCGCTGCCGGGTCAAGTGGGCGTTGGCGCTGAAAGACCACTCTCTTATAATTGTCCCCAGCAGCATGGGTCAGCTAGGGGTGCACAGGGAGACCGGCTCTTATTAGATGAGGTACTAGGAGTGGTGTGACTTAATGGGTCAAGCCATTGATCCGATACAGTGCCTATGTTCTCTACAACAGTCACACCAAGCTGTGCTACCTGATGACTCCACTGGCTCATGTTGAGTGGGTTGGCCGGTCCTCTGAGGCAAGCACTGTTTCAGATATAGGATTCCATCAAACATTTTTGTGTAGAGTAGGAAAATTATATCTAGGCTATATTTGTTTTTCTGTCCCTTGTTTTTATGCGGTTTGATGTCCTTCTTGGCTTTTTGACCTGTGTGTTGAACATGCAGGGAGAGTGGGTCCTCCTTCCTAGCCTACCTGATGTTACTTGGACCTTGGTAGAACAAAGACCTTATCTTAATGCTACTCTCAACACAGAGGGACAGCTACACCAGTTTCATGTCAGATCGCCTGGAAGCACACACAAATAAGTGGCAATTAACAAACTACTTTAAAGTGGCTGGTTACAGGGTTTCTTTTTGAAACTGACAAGTATTGTAATTTGTGTGAAAAGGAGGGATTAAAACCACATGTTTCCCAAGTTGAAGGGTGTTGTGTGCTGAGCAGCTGGTATGTGAAAGCCCACAAGTGTAGGATAGTATTTCTTTGGTCTTTATGGTGCTGTTATTTGTAGATGTATCTTACAGTGAGGTTGTTTATTTTAGGTTGTATTTTTATGGATGGAAAGCACATCTATAAAATGCAACCACCACTTTAAATCTACTGGCTGCTAATTTGCTAAGAAAATAAAAGTAGTGTCTCCGCTACACATAAATCCAATCTCTTTTGAATTCTCTTATCAATTAGAACATATTATAAAACCCTAGTAAATTCTGCATGGCGGTTCCCAAATCTTCTCTCAATAGCTGTTGAGTGCCTTCTGTGAGGGGTCTCGAAGTTAGAGGGGTCTTTCTGAGCAATGCTCCTTTGAGCAAAGTGGAGCCACAATGGTGTGGCCATAAATTCACAGGGGTGAAGCCGTCTGTTGGGATCAACATATTTTTTGGAGTAATGACAGGCATGCAGGCTGGTAATCAGAGGGGTCTTATCTGGGGCTGTTCAGAGGTTGATGGCGGGCCCAGGAATGTGGACTGGCTGTGGAAACAACGCCGCGTTAATGGGGTTAGCTGAATTCCATGCTCATGAATTATGAGGAGTTGGGATGGCGGGCCTGTGGTTTGTTGTGTCTGGTTTGGGGCCTACACTACTACACAGAGGCAGAGTTATAGATGTGGTCTTTTTAACACACTCTCTCTCACAGACTAGGCCAGTTAATGTGGCTGGATCTCCCTGCTCTGCTGGTGGAGAGACAAAGCCACATTATATGCTCATGCCATACACACATATAGGCATAATAGGCACAAGCACGCACACAAACACTCGCACAATATACCCATATATTATATGTATAGCATGTCACAGAGCTACTAACTGTTCATTTTTCTACTTTCTTTCTAAATCAATGTATGAGCCACATGTGGAAGTCATCAGCATCAGCATTTCATTGGTTGTCTTCCTCTAATGTGCATAGCAACAGGTATTTGAATAAAGAAAACATCTGGTATTAGTTCCAAATATGTCCAATTATACATATTGTTCAATACATGAAATTATCATGGCCAAATTCACAAATGTCATTTTCCATTATGAATGTTTTGCAAAATGCTGATTTTGTACTCAGACAGGGCTTGTAGGTCAGTGTGTCACTGGGAACATGCAGAGTTCAGGGGAATACAATTAAGGTTATGTGGTTGCAAATACTGTTATTCTATCTATTACAGTAACAGTATTATTCAAATCTATTATTTTAGATTTGTCCTGCATATCATTCATTCATATTGATATGTCTTGTAGATGAGAACAGTGAGATGACTATATGTATTTGGGTCAAAAGATGACAACAGGAATCAATGTGTCACCACTCATGTCAAATACTTGTGGTTGGAGTTGATCACGTTTATTTTTCCCTCTCATTATGTAATTCCTGTTTGTGTGGGTTAAGTTAACTATCTGTACTTTCCCCACCTTTTCACTTCCTGTTTGTAATAACCTCACCTCTCCCCATCCCTCTCTTTTGTCTCTCTTTCATACCAAAGATAAGTGTCATCTGTGAAACTCCTGATGGTCCAGCCCACAAAGACGCTGAGCTGAATTTTCATTGGAAGAATGGAATGCCAATATTTCCTACACAAGTGAACGTGGTATGTGAACATCTTCACTGTACCCTTGAAGTCATTTTCATTGTGTATGTGTTCTGTCTCTCTGTGAACTGGCAGTCTGGAACACAGTGAGATTGAATTTATTAGGCTAATTTGCATCTTACCATAATTAGGTTGAACTAAATCCCAATAGATTTACTCTAAGGTCTTTTCATCAATTGTAAATTGTTCATGCACTTTCAACAATTAATGAAATGTTTTTTATTTCTGTTTCACCAAATTGCATTTCTTTGAATTACTGTGAAACAACAAATATCATTACAGTAGTATGTGTGAGTATGTAGAAGTCTATGATATTGAACCTTTTTATGCTAATTTGTGGATTCAAAGACATTCATGCTTGGCAGAAAACATAACTGTCTATTACTTTAAATGTGAATGGTATTATTATTATTATTATTTAAATGTTTAAGTATGTTTATATGTAGGTCTCAGGGGGCCTTGTTATGGCTTGTTCAGAATTTATTTTCTAAAGTATGAATGAAAACAAACTTCTGTAGAATATCAGCACATGACAAAAAAGTATGCATACATTACCTTCCACCTGATCGACACCTACTGTACATCCATGGTAGTAGTGTCGCTGCTTTGTGTGTGACAGTCCTTTGTTTTTAATATCTTTGGCATGCTCTAGTCTCCCTGTCCCTCTCCCCTGTCTGTCGTGGGTGCTCTGATTGGCTGAATACTTTCTGCACTGTAGTCTGGCTGCTTGCCAACCATGCTGCCAGTGCCTGCCTTGCCCCTGATCAGAAGTGAACGTGACATTTGTGCGGAGGTAATGGAATCTGTGTGCAATTAAATCTCCGACTGTGAAGAAGAGTCTATCGCCTCCCTCCCGCCCAGTCCCGTCAGCAGGGGGGGAAGTGGCGGGGGGTGGCCATGATGATGAAACCGTCCCAGCATGCCCCTCTAACACCACTAACGCTACCCCTCTCTCTCCCAATCTCAGTGTCAGGTTGTGTTTTTTTTACTTCTCCACGCTGGCCTCGGCTCTACCCGGCAATTAATTACAGTAAACGTCAATTAAAAATCTCCCCAAATATTGTCAGAGAATTAAATTTCAATTATAGAAATTACATTAGAGGAAGACAACATTAACATTGGTTTAATGAATTCTGCTGAAGGTGACAGTTGTTATTTTGTAGCAGAGCATTGTGGCCCCGTTCAGCATGTTTTGATACAAATGTGAAATGGAGTATGGAAAGGGGAGAGTGGGAAAGAGGGAGGGAGGGAGGGAGGGAGAGAGAGATAGAGAGAGAGAGAGAGAGACTGGTTTATGGAGGAGTGTATAGAGAGAGCAGACACATGTATGGTTGAGAGGAGGTCACATCTCCCTGCCCCATTGCTGATGTACCACTACACTTAACGCCTCATTTGTGGGCTTTGTGGCCAATGGCTCGAGTCAGTGGATCGCTGCCTTAAAAGGCTGTTTTCTCTGACTGCTGATGGTGCACTTGCTCATGGCTAATACCACTGGCCCGCTCAATGACCAAGCTGATACCTAATGGATATGCGTTCTCATCAGGATTGCTCATAAACATTAAAATGATTCATATGATGCCTGAGCCAAACACATACAGTCATACAGATTTCCCTTGAGCTTTTTGAAAGTGAATTCCTATCTGTGTTCCTTGTCCTCAGTGGGTGGACTGAGAGGCAGGATTTCCAGGTCAGGGGTCATCTGAGCCTCCTCCCACCCAATGGCCGTGGCTGTGGCCAGGAGGGCAGGGCTCAATCTGCACAATCAGAGGGAGTTCACTCCATACTCACACCATGATACAGGCTGCACACTCCATACTCACACCATGATACAGACCGCACACTCCATATTTACACCATAACACAGGCTGCACACTCCATACTCACAGGCTGCACACTCCATACTCTCTGGATCAGGTGCTGCTCATGTGGAAGGAAAATATGGACAGGCCTTTAAAAGGGATTGTGTCTGTAATTTGCCAAGTATTTTATAATATTGTGCTCAAAGTCACAATAGTTGCTGTTTTAGTCTTAGAGGTAACCATTATGTATGAACCTGATTTTAATTAGATTTATCGTACAGTGACACTGGCTCCTTTGGGTTTGAACTTCAGTTTTTCTGTTAATGTGTTTTGCCATAATGAATAATTTATGTCAATACAAATGGAAGGGAGTATTGTCTTAGAAAATAGTAAGGTCACCAGACCCATTTTCTCTCTGCAACTGGGGGTTAATTTGAACCAACAGTCAGCTGAACCTCTCCATTTCCTTGTCGCCCTATGAAAACGATGGGTCATAATGAATGCCATTGGCTCTTGCTTTATTCACTAACATCCTGCTAAATAAACAGACCCTGATTCCTCTCAGCTCGGTTCGTGTTTTCCTCTGTTGCAGATGGTTTTGCCGAGCCGTGTGATAGAGAGGAGAGGGGTTCCTCTCAGGAGAAAGGGAGAGAGGCCTCAATGCTCTACTGTCATTCTAATGGCAAATTAGATCAGTTTGACAGATAGACGCTGGAAATTGTTTTAATTGTATAATTATCTGTGGTTAGCCACTTGTGCGGAAAAGTAATGTGATATGGTTGAAGGCCAGGGAATAGCACATTTTGGCCTTTGTGTGCTTATTTTGTCTCTGAGAAGGAAATGAACAACAACTAAGGATCCTCTGGTCATAGGAGTCCCCCCCCCCCCACACACACACACCACAACCACCCCCCTTGGGCGGGTAGAGGCGTGCTCAGTGAGACATTGCCCTTTAAGTAATGTGTCTGCCCAGTGAGTCTGTTCTGCAGGCAAGGGCTGAACGCGCTGTGCGCCTGTAGCCGCCTGACCAGGGTGGCAGAATTTAACCCACATTTAACAGCAGCTCAACATACGGCACACTTAATGCTGCTGCTTCTGTAGAGAGGGGGGCTCATCAGATCAGTAACCTGGCTTAATCGCCGCTCAACGCATTCCTGATAGGATGTCAAAATACTAGGCTATGGATCCAGATGGTGCTAAATGGCTGGGTTTATATGCGTCATTCAATCTGTGTGTTTTCCTGCAAGGTATTATTCCTATGGATGAGTTTAGTTCAAATGCCTACCTGGCTATTCCACTGATTTGAGTGAAAATAATGGTATCTCTCTGCTCCACTTCCCCCTCTAGGAGGAGTGACTTAAGAAAACTTCTTTACTGACTATAACTTCTAAACTAACTTTACATATGGGAACAACTTACTGTATGTTTTTATGAGTAACTGAAATAAATAAAGTTTATATCCCACTTTACCCTTTTCCCCCCACATGCCTCTCATGTCTTTAGTGTGATGTATTTTACTTCACACATCATGATTTACATTGGTATATCAACCTCTCTACATATTATCGGGGCATATATATATATCGGTTGGGTGATGTTTAATAACTGTATTGCGAATTGTATAAAACTCAATTAAGTGATTTCTTATTGGCTGACAAACCGTTTGTCCTTGTTCAAATCTGTAAATGCTTGAACTCCTACAAAATAGGTCATAAATAACCACAAGCATTTAAAGTACTTGTCAACTATTGTCAAACGTCAACAGGAAAAGGCTTACTTTCAGCCATCCATAATGTTGTAAACACTGTGCAACACTCACGCACATGCTCTCTCTCTCTCTCTCTCACTCACACACACACACACACACACACACACACACACACACACACACACACACACACACACACACACACACACACACACACACACCAGCAGACAGCTGATAGTCCCCTCTTGCCAGATCAGTAACTGAATGATTTTTCAAGCCTGGTGGGCAATGCTGTAAGTCCATGCAGAGCACTGATAGGCTGGAATCAGCAGCTGCATGGAATTTTCAGCTTGACTCATTCAAGTGTAATAAAACAATGTATGAAGCGCTGGGGGGGCGAAGGGTCTGGATGTTATCACCCCTTGAGGAAGCGAGAGAATAGGACAGCTATGGAAAAGGGAGTGGAAATATAGTCTGTGTTGATAGTGTATGTTTGTGAAGAATTTGAAATCAGTTTTGCATGCTATTATTTACAACTCGGGTTGTCAGTAGGGTTGGGCGGCATCCATTTTTTCACACCTTTATACCATCCTCAAATCTTACCTGGGTATGCAGTATTAGTTTTTTTTTTTTTACAATAACATCACGGGGGGCTGGCAGGAGCCGTCTTTGTTCCATATATTTAATCTACATTGAAAAACGTAATTATTTATGTGGTGATTGCTATACCATATGACATTTAGCCTAAACAATCATTTAAACTTTACATCCCAATCACAGCTTGACAAACTAAACAGTTGGATAGCATAATATGATTAATAAGCTTAATAAGAAGCATCACACGCTGCATTCGTGATAATATAACTTATCTAATGTCCTATGTCATATAGCCTATAGGCTATCATTTGTCTATAAAATATTGATTTAGTTACTGTTATGAGACTATGCTCTGGGAGTCCTAATTCCACTGGCTTCTTTTTGAGCTCTCTCTTTCAGGGCCAGCTGTGAGAGAAGGCGGCAGTAAAGGCACGGCAGACTCCGAGGGCCCGGCTCTGTCCGTTGCCTCTGGTCCTGCACTGCATTTGTCACCGCCAGGTTGAGGTTGTGGCCAAAACAGTTGAGCCATGGCCAATTCAGGGCCCTGATGGCGGCTGCAATGTTAGAAGCATCGTCAGTCGTTATGGCCGCGGAGTGCATCAACAATGTTGTCCGCCGTGTGGTTTTCTGGAAAAAAGCTAGTCTGTAGGCATTTTGACTGTAGTTACCAGTCGGATGTGACAAAGTGGACTGTTAACGACATGTATGGCGTCATGTTAACTGACGACCACATTGACGGCGAATAGCTGTCTGAACCCGGCAGCAGCACTTGATACAGACAGATATCCCATCCGTGCAGCTGTTAATGGGTATTTCAGTTTGAGGTGCGAGTGTAGATTAGTTCCCATTAGTGTTCCCATCTCTGGCCATGTCTTGCAAATAACCTCGTCCAAATATGCAGGCTCTCTTTTATCGTCAGGTCAGAACCCGAAATGCTGCCATATAGCAGAAATCCAATTAATATCTTTCAAAAATGTGTTGTCAACTAAAGCATTAGTTGATTCATTGTTTGATTAATCAATTGAAGAGAAGCTACAGGATATCTTGACTATTTCTGTATTTTTTTAAACCTCTCGTTTTCCGTCCGGATGGTCAATGTATAGTTAGTACAAATATAATCTATGAGTTGAATCACAGTTTTAGCCACGGAATCCCTACTTCACCAGTACCAACTATTGAAGCAGCAGTACTGTTAAGTTTCACTTTCATTTTGTATAGGCTGCCCATCGCATTGGTTTGCGTCGAATCCAATGCCTACGCACCACACTGCGGGCACTGTGAGCACACAACAGGGACCCGTTTCTGTTCATTAGAGTTACGTTTAGAAATGTAGGCTGAAATTATACAGAGAGAAAGACACAATGCAATGTAACCAATTCCAGCTGTTTATTACAGTTATAGTATAGTTATTATCGTTCATGTTGTTTTCTAGTTGTTGTCTCGTCTGCAACGAACATCCTGCTGTTATGCAATGTGCCAGGTTTTGCATCATGACATATCAGCATCCTTACACTACGTCTTCAGATAATAAGATGATCACATATTTAGCCTGCCTGTAGAGCAACAGAAAGCAATTTGTGGACGGTGAGCTTGTCATGTCTCAGTTGTTGCTTCTGTCATGCTCTGTTGTTCAGCTGCATCTCCCCTGATAATGCTGAGGGGATTAGCAGGTAACAAGGCAGGCAGGCAGGCAGCCAGCCCTGGGCGGCCCTCACTACTACAGCAGCGTGTTCACCCTCAAGTGTATGCGGCGCTTCATAAACGGTGTGGGAGTAGCTGCACCTAATGGTGACTTCCCAGCGTTATCTCCACCTCTCCCTTGGATAACTCGGTAATGAAGGGTGACAGGAAGGGCTCGGGGTCCGGGACAGAGCCCGGGCAGCTGGCGGAGTAGTAGAATAGGAAGCACTGCCGCCGAGGCCAAACTGCAGCGAGAAGCAAATTAAAGCTCATATCTGCCATCTCCCTCGCCTCTCTGCACTTTCCTGTTTGGACTTGAAGGTGATTGGAGCCAAGGCAGTGACAGTTGACGGAAGCCGTGTGAGGAGAGAGTATTTATTTACAGTGAGACGCGGTGATGCTTGTTCAGGATGCGGTTTCACGCAGGATGTGCCGTCCCCACCCCCCCTCAACAATCCCCCAGGTTTGATCATCTCACAACAGAGCGGGTGCTTGGAGGCCCCTGCTGCAGGCAGGCTGTATTGTGTAAGAGGCCGGGTCTGGACTGACCCAGTAGAGCTCACTCAGCACGGCTTCCTGCCCGGCCTTGGGAGGTGGGATCAAGGTTAGCACAGGTCACTGGGTAAGGGAGTGGGAAGCATTAAGACTGTGAGACGGAGAGTGTGTGTGTGTGTGTGTGTGTGTGTGTGTGTGTGTGTGTGTGTGTGTGTGTGTGTGTGTGTGTGTGTGTGTGTGTGTGTGTGTGTGAGTGTGAGAGAGAGACTGAGAGAGAATGTGTGTGTGAGAGTGTGTGTGCTCCCCCCCCCTGCGCGAGGAATTCCTCCTGGCTTGTAAAGCAGGGAGGGGGGGGGGGAGGGGTGTCAGAGGTGTGTAAATCTCAGTAATTACACTGTATGCCGTAGTTGCTTTGTAATTACCAATGTCGTCACCGTACAGTCCAATATTCCCTTTACCAAAAGTAACAATCTTTTTAAAGGTGTGTGTATGTGTACAGCACCTATTAGCTTAATATCTTTACATTACATTTTTGATAAGGCAGTCTTTGCAACATCTGTACCACCACAACACACACTGACTATCAGCTGCCTAGGTCATGCTGCCAGGCCTCTGTCTGGTAGCAGAGTGTGATGTAAGCATGTTAGCCTGGTGAAGAGGTGAACCATGCTGACGCCTGCTAGCTGGTGTCGTGTCAGTACTAGTCAGCCCCAGACTTTCAAAGGCAAGTTTTATTGGCTGCCTTACGGCCTCATCGGTGCGGACACCAGGATCTAAACTCGAGAGAACCTGCCACATAAAACGCACATCTGTTAAGAGTGTGCAAAGTGATAAAACAGCCAGTCTCCAAGTAGCGTTGTTACACAGAAGCAGCTCCCTGCACCTCCTTAGCAACAGCCTCAAAGGAATACTGTTTGTTTCATCCACCTTTTCTTGCAGTGTCTCTGAGATTATTGCTCATATACTTTTTATTGGGTATTTCATCGTCAATTATGTTTTGATGTCAGTGTCAATGTTTGTGGCTGCTATACTAGTAATAATGGTGTATAAAAGGAACAGATGCCATTTTCTTTCTTTTACTTTTCAGCTTTTTAGCTTTTTGGAAAAGTACAGTCATGTCATGTATGTCAGTTCTTCTCAATAAAGCAATGTCTAAGACAGTTGTAAATCTC
The DNA here is from genome assembly GCF_951799395.1 of Argentina silus. Taxonomy (NCBI): domain Eukaryota; kingdom Metazoa; phylum Chordata; class Actinopteri; order Argentiniformes; family Argentinidae; genus Argentina; species Argentina silus. The sequence continues at coordinate 927,985 of NC_139658.1, forward strand.
TTGGGAAGAGAAATAGATGAGTGAGGCTGCCTTCGGAGTTCAGATGAAGGATGGAAGGTCATATCTGCCAAACAACTCCAAGCAGTAATTTGGAGACAGAATGACGGAGGCATTAGCATGACCCCTCTTAGTACAGTATATACAGTAAGGTTAATGGCTTTAATGAGGCTTACAAATACAAAGAGACATTGTATCTACGTTTTGTTCATGGACCATTTGGCTAAGTATGGAGATATTATGCTGACCGTTTGGTCTCATGCTTCAAGAGAGAATAGTGAACTGCTGTGCCTAACTGTGGGAGGTAAGCAAAAGTTCACATCTCATTGTTGTGGATAAAATTGCAACAAGGAACAGCGGTGTTGTTGTAAATTGGAAACAGGGCGTATGTTCTTATTGGTGTAACAAGGCACCTCTCAACTTGTGTCCCTCCTCCACCGCATACAGTATCTAACAAACAATCCAAGTCACACTGAGCCTCTATCTATTTCTTAATGCATAATCTAATGTTCTGTGGGTGTTGTATCTGGATGCTTCCAGGCGATAATGTTGCCAAGATGCAAGCAAAACCAACACGTACTTGAGTATCCAGAAAATATTCAAATCATGTCATTTTCTGTGCTTGACATTGGTCAGTTGTATTGTATTTTGAGCAGCTGAACCATATGAGAGGGAGTGAATATACTGTGCTCCATACTCTCATTTATCCCTCCTGGAGGACCAGACGAGCAGGGCGCTCCATTGGACACAATTTTGCCTTTTAGACAGTAGGGCCAGCCTCCATGCCTCGATTGTGGTGGTTCTGGGTCTGTCGGGGAAGTGGTGGAACTAAGCTCATTGTGGTCCACCACTGGGCAATGGTGCACCCCAAGTACTGACACACATTTATTTTGCTGTGAAAGGATAATGAGCACTTTTGTCTATAAATAGACGCGTATGTACCCAAATGCTACCTTTAAATACGGTTAACAGTTAGTTTTGCTGAAGTTAGATGGCGATGCCAAAGCTATAATACAGCAGCTTGGTCAGAACTTTATGAGGGGGTCTGATGTAGTGCCAGGTGTTATCTGGGATAGAGGGTAGAGCTACCACAACCTTTACCTGTGATCCCTGAGATGAAGACCTCTCAATTACAGGACATAAAACTCTGTGGTACTGTATGTCAGTGACTACAATGCCTGTAATGTGATGCTATGGACAATGGTGTTAAATATCATTTCTCTCTGGTGATATGTACAGCATGTAATCGATTATGATGCTTCTGGAATTAGCATGAAAGCTCCTGTATTTACCATGATTGTCTGTTGGATCTTCGCCTAATTTATGTTTTGGGAGATGGTCCCAATTGGAGTCATAAAACATCTTCTTAGAGTATTATTAAAAGGCAACTGCCGTAGCAGAATTTTCCCTCCTTAGAATAACGGGAGCATAGATTGGTAAAAGGCAGATAAAATATGTGTGAGATTGATCAGTGAGTAGCGACCCCATTATCTCCTGAGATGTTAATTATACTGTGCTCAGCTTGCATGTCAAAAGGCGTATAATTGAAGAAGGTAAAATATGTGCCACACTTTATTTATGCTTCACTTTGAGCTGGCGGCAGATATCCTCTCCCTCACTTGCTTTTCTTTCTCTTTTCCCCTTTTCCCCTTTTTAGCCCTCATTTATTTATTGTCCTGTAATATTATACTGTCAAAGATGATCATTTTGCAGAGGTATTATTCACAATCATCACCTCTGTGTGCTCCCTTTTGTGCTTGGATCCTCTCAGGTTGCTGTGTGTGTGTGTGTGTGTGTGTGTGTGTGTGTGTGTGTGTGTGTGTGTGTGTGTGTGTGTGTGTGTGTGTGTGTGTGTGTGTGTGTGTGTGCACGCGCGCACGCACACCGGTGTGCGTGCCTGCAGCAGCAGTGGACCTGTGGGCCCTGTCAGAGGACAGCATTGTGCAACACAGTCATAATCCTTGGGCTTACTCCTCAGAAGTCACCACCAACCCTCAGGCTCAGAGATAACTCTTCACATGTTTTCAATGCTGACTTCACCACAGCGTCATACATATGCATTCATTTTCTGGAAAAATAGAGGTTTTGTTTTAAAGCAGTGATGCAAAGAAAAGTGTGAGTTTTCGCCTTCAGATGACCTATTTGATTCTGCTTGATTGTGCATCTGTGATATCAGCACCGGCCAACTGGGGATATCAGTATTTAGTCAGGTGGTGATAGATAACACATAGCGGCCGGTAACCATACTGAATGGTTACTTATGGCATGAAAACAAACAAGGGAGAAGCTGAGATGATAGAGGGCCGTGTTGGTTAGTGGCTTACTGCCTTTCTCAGATTAACCCGACAGTTATGTAGCCAAAGTGGATCTTTAAAATGCATTGAGGTGAGAGAGCAAACATCAACCGAAACTTCTTAAAAGACTCTTGTTTTTTCGGTTGTTTATGTTTTGAGTGTGACTCCCCTGCCGGAGCCTGACTCTTAGAACTTTGTATCTTTGACTTAGATAATCTCACAACAAAATGAAACCCCACGAAGGGACTTTTTTTCAAACACTTTCTGTCTAACAAAAGTATTTTTTTTTATCACCAAGCCTGCTGATAGAGGTAACTTCAAAACAGTCTTTCCTGTGGTTTGAGTTGTGGTGTCTCTCTTTGCTGCAATCCACAGGTCTGCGTGTGCACACTAAGAGCAGACACACTCACGAGAGTTCTATGTTAGACCATTTGTGTGCCTCACCACATCCTCTCTATTGACCAGACTCAATAAGCTTATAGAACCTGCTCTATGACGGCTCTACAACAATTAAACAATTATGTTCATGTTTGTTCATTACAACTGAATGAACTAAAGCAATTGGCGTATTAAGTCTATTATTCTGCTTCAGATTGATGTAGTAATATTTCTGCTTTGTATACGGCATCCCTTCAATATATTGCCAGCATGTGGGTATTCCCCCTTTCTGACTATGAATCTGATTGGATCTAAGCGGCAGGAGTCTGGTCTCTGATGCTGCTGTGTTCTCTGTCTCCTCTGGTCATAGTGACTGGGGGTGGGGGCGTGGCCCCAGGGGAGAGGCGCAGGCTGAGGCAGAGCAGTGGTCATCTACCTCAGGGTTGACGGACAGATGCTGCCTGTGGATGATTTAGTGCATCACCTGGTGGACACTGCTAGGAATGATCACATCACATCTGAGTGGAGCAGGGTGGGGGCTTGGAGTGCCTGACAAGACCCAGATCACACAGTGCTCTAACCACAGAGGGCTCGCACGTACCTCAACCCCGTATACTATGGCCTGGATTCAACCATCCTAAAATAGAATGTAAATCTGATTTGTATGTTTTTTCTCTCAGTGAAACTCTCAGTATGGTGTTAGTGAGAGAGAGAGAGAGAGACTAAGGGCTGGGGGTAGTAGAGGGAGTTCGGGGGTGTGGTGGAGACTGGACACCAGAAATGCTGCAGATTGCTCTCTTTCCCGACAGGAAACCCAGAACAGAGACAAGAGCAGGGCCGGAGCTTCAGGTCAACTCTGACATCATCCTGGGCTTTTCATACACTTGCATTTTCAGTATGTGTCATTAACTTACACAAGGCAGAGTGCTAACGTTAAGCTGGGGTACCCAGTTGATTCACATTTTAATCAAATTTGCATGGTGTGTGATTTAACTTAAATCGTTTTGTTATTGAACAAAAAAAGGTCTCTGCACTTCAAAATGCCGGTGAGCATTATATCAAGCACAGTAGCACAGTACTGCAATGTTATTTGTGTTGAGGTCTGTTTTTAATGGGCTTTATTGATCTAAACAACATCAGGGGTTGTGGTTATGTTATTAAGGTAGAGATAACTTCTGTGTAATTCCACTCAAACAATATATTAGCGTTTTATTGGTCTAAATAACTTTGCCTTTTAGACAGTAATGCACCAGTAAGTCACCCCCAGCTCTTTATGTCTCTAGGATCTTAATAAAGCATTTCCTGTGGACATCCTGCTGTGGAGAAAGGGAGAAAAACGACAGGTTAAAAGGCATGCTGGGAAGTTTCCATGCCATCACCGTAAATTATCTCTTTTGAATGCATAAATAAAGACCCTGAACAGATCAGAGACGGGGGGGGGGTGTGGGGGGAGGGTGGGGGCAGCCATGGGCCCCAACACATTCTCCATTTCACACATGCGTGTGCTGGTGGGAATTATGCCCCAGGTTCCCCCTGTACACAGGAGCGGGGGCTACAGCATACAGGCAGTAGCTCACTGGTCTACTGCTAGTTAAAGTAGGGATGTATGAGTGATTTGAAATCAGGGATTTTAACAGTTTTTTGCCCTCTGAACCCCCCCTCAAGAACTGTGGGTTTTCAATACTGACATATGAAACTGATTTGTAGATAATTGGTGTATCAAGTATGGGTATTGTTAGTATTTTTGTTATTGATTAAACTGGTCATTGGTTGAGTGCTAACTTGTAAATGGACAGCAATATTTCTTTTCTTTCAAGGGCACACTTTATCCAATATTTATATGAAATAGTGATCCCATTTATCTGAAAGCATATTTTCAGAGGAATTTTAATTTGCAGCTATTTAAAGCCTACGTTTTGGTAATGAATTATTTTGTCATCTTGCCTCTGATGAGATTCATCTTTAATAACTGCAACAATTATTTTATTAAAAAGAGAAGCCATGCATTATGGCTATCTTGCCAAGGTCTCGAGCTGGAAAGAATTCTCATTAAGAGCATTATATTACCCCGTAGTGCTTTCATTTGGATGTCCCGCTGAAATTACATTACGTGTCAACAATGCTTGTGTTAGAAGTAAGCAGTCATATTTACAGAGGCTTGCTTTTTTTCATTCGATGGCTGACACTTGGAGATGTATTAAAAGAGATACTAATGCTCTATATCAGATTAAGTCATTTTAATAGGAAAACTGTAAAATGTTGACTTTTAATATAAGTTAGGAATTGAGTTCTCTGCCACTTGCTTTGATATACATTCTAATTTTAAGTCTTCGTATAAAGTTTTGATTGTTTGGTATTGTTTCATGGATAAAATGTAGTTTTTATCCCAAATTGGAAGCATTTGGTACTAGTTTATTCACTAATATCATGAAGATCCCCATGTTGTTGTCATATTGTGGCATTGTGTCTCTGTGGCAAGGCTTTACAGGCTAGGGGTGGCTAATGACATGGTTGTAATTGTTTGTCAGTGTGGTAATGTGTGATTTCCTATCTCCATCTGATGTTGGACGTCTGATGAAGGAGGGATCTTGTCAGGAAGACAAAGTGCTGTGATTTGTCATCAGCCAAATGTCTTCACATTTTTTTCTTACCCATCCATATGTTCTGCTAGTGGCTAACGTCAAAATACTGTAGACACATTTACCATTTTTCATAATGCCCCACTAATCTGAGGTATTTTTGAAAACACAGGAAACTGGTCGTTTTCTCTTGTGGATACACATGAAGGCAGATTTGGTCCCAGACAACAACAGTTTGAGTGAAACTGGCTTCTGAGGGACTGACTTGGTCATCTGGTTGGCTGGTTGGTTCTCTTTGAGGAATTGTGACAAGCAACAGAGACAAACATTAGCTAAACAGTTGTGAGAACTAAATGTGTCCAGTCTATTTCAAAGGAAGACAGAAGTGAAATCACTGAATGTTACGTAATCCTTTATTTTTAGTATTTGGTCGGAATCATCACTTCCTTAAAGTTATGATTTTTAACTGATACTATTTCACCATCGGAAGACGAGAAATCCTAGACATTTCGGCACAGTACAGTATGTGATATAGTAGGCTACTCTGTCTACTGACTTCTTATATCAGCTTAGCCTCACAGCTAGCCACTGAGATTATCCTTTCTTACATGAGACTATGTTCCAACATTAACTTTGAATTTAAACAACAAACTACAGTTTTTGCAGTCATTATAGCATTATCACATATTGTCCTCTCTGGTTTACGCCTATATTGTTTGTTGGGTAGAGGGCAGATTCTCCCCAGTTATCAATCTAATGAGTTCCAATGAAGAAACAAAACAAAACAAAGGAGAGAGGTGTTATGCAGATATCCCTGAGGGTGCTAGTTATTGTCACGATTGCCCTTCTGTCCTCTCCTCCCCCCATATCAATTCATGACTTCATTGGTTATTCTCAGTCTGGTTTTGCACACATGGGTAGTGTAATCAGCTAAATGTAGCTGCTGCTTTCTTATTATTACCTGGGTGCTTAACACTGATTTTTTTCCTTCAAGGACAAATGGTGTACGAGAAGGCTGATCCTGTGTGAAGTCCCTGAGCTCTGGGCGAGCAGCAGATCCCTTTTCAGCGCCAGCTGTTCTCTCAGATACACCGGGCTGCACTGAAATTCTCTTAATATAATTCTGGGGGCTCAGGAGAATAGCGCAAAACAAGCGTGCCAGCGAGGAGAGCGTTGAATTTTTCATCAGCGGGCCTCAACTCGCTGAGTTAGTGGGCAGCGCTCTCATTCATGAGCAGATGTTCAGCGCGGTTACACTCTGCAGTTAATGTGAACTTATTGGCCTCTCTGCCATCGGCTGCAAGGACGTTGGCAGCAACCTGGCATCTGAGAATTACTCCCGGTAAAAAGCAAAGGCCTGGAAAGTGTAGCCCTGGCCTTTTTTAGCCACTTCCAAGCCCAGGAGCTGGAGCTGGAGCAGGGGAAGGCACTGACAGGCCATCAGTCTTTAGGCCGACAGTGATGAAACACTCGCCACTGTTTGCTTGGGGAATAGCAGTGAAATTCCTGAAGACAATTTCCACAAGTTTACCATTAATTTCTTATGACATACTAAACATGAAACCACACCACTTGGTAAGAGAGTGCTCTGTATGAAAGGTTAGTACGGGAAGGTACGGGTCCCTGTTGTTAGTCAATGGGATGTCAGAGGGATGGTTTGTTTCAATACCCTTGAAAGAGGAAATTCATGTGAGCGAGGCAGCTGTGAGGGGGTAACAGTCTGGCCCTGGTTGGTCCATGGTGGAGCCCAGCTGGTGCTGTGGTCAGCCTGTTGTGGCTATATTCTCCTCTCAGCCTGCTGCTTCAGCCGTGTGCTGGATCAAACATCTCTCACCGTGTTTGATGTGGCCCTACAGATCTGTAATACTTTCCTACAAACGGACCAAACGCTCATTAAAGGATTATGTAAAGGCCTATTAACTTATCAGAATGTGTACGTGACTGGATGTTTAGTAGGTAACATTCGGTTCGTCATGGGAAAAGTGTGAAAGTCATTGCGGTAAAGTTGTGGATGTGGGACTTTAATAGAGGAATGACAAGCACTTGTTTCTTCTGCACATGTCTCATTTGCACTTTCTAATTGGTCGTTTTCAGGTTGGGTTTATGAGAGCAAAACTAATTAGTGTTTCTAAATTCAGAAGAAAAAAAAGCTCAGTTGGGTTGATTGTTCTGGTTTCCTCTCCTGTGTCAAGTGCTCAACAATAAAATAAGACTCTAATAATTTTCAAACTGCTCGTATTTTTAAACCCAGAGTTGAATGTCATTCCCGGTCTCTTGGCATTTTGTTTGGCAAGATCAGGGAACAGCGGTTGCCCTCTCGCACTGCTTTCTTTGTGATTCGTGGGAAGTTTGGGATGGGGCCGCTGGAAAAAACAATGCGCTGTGTTTTAGGTGGGGTTGTTTCTGCTTTGATTTGGAATGTCCTGCTGACAGGAGCAGGCTCGTGAGTTTACAGTAGCTCTGACATTCCCGTTACCTTTATTCAGAGCGCTCCAGCTGCAGAGAGCCCTCAGGAAGCCCAGCACAGACCCAGGGGCCGGTGGCGGGCGGTGGCGGCGAGAGGGGAGCCCTGTTTGGATTGGCAGACGGTCTCCTCTCAGGGAACTTTTGCTGCCTCGGCAGAAAGGCCAGTGGCGGGTTGCTCTGGCGCGACGGCAGTGATTCCAGGGGCAGGATGGGCTTTTTCCACCTCTCCTCCCTTTCAGGAAGCACATTTTGCCTTTTCTTCCCTACATATTTTAAAAAAGGAGGGAAAGAGTGGAGGCGGGAGGGGGTGGGAAGGGGGGGTTGTGGGGACCTTGTGACAGAAGTCAGCCAGCCATGGGGGGTTGGTGGTAATCTGTGGCGTTTATTTGAGATGGGCTGTGCAATGTTCAGAACAGACTATTTCAGAGTGCTGGGTGTTCTCTGAGCCCTCTCTGCTGGGGTTTCATTTATATTGAATGAAAAAAGTTTATAGGTCATTTTAACAACGTGCTGTAAAACTTACACTGTTTTTATTTTTCCATCCACACCGGAGGGATTTGTTTTCAGAGGGCAGTAATTAAGAAGTGTTGGATTTAGGGTTAGGGAGGAACAGTGTTTAAATGCAATTAGAGCATCTCTAGAATCAATTTGAACTCAATTACAGTTTTCAGAATGTGCCATTCTTTGTGTAATCAAGGGAATTCTCGTTTGAGATGCTAAATATGTATCCAAATATATTTAAAACATGGAAAGAAAAATAAGCTCTCTGGAACCTACTTAATGCTGCTTTAATGAAGAATTGTTTGAAAGTGACCTCCCTCTCATTCTCTCACACACACACACACACACACACACACACACACACACACACACACACACACACACACACACACACACACACACATACACAATATGCTAGTAAATACCCTTTCACAATGGTAGGGAGGTTTTATTGGATTGAAGAAGTTGCATTGATTTCTTAATTTCTAACGGACAGTCTTCTTTTTCCTCTTTTCACTTCTATTCCTCTCTTCCCTGTCTCTCTCCCCATACCCTGCTGTGATTTCCTCTAGCCAGGAGACTCCAGTGGTCACCCCCTGTGGAGCCAGAGATTGTTAAAGTAAGTGACTAGTGGCAGTCCTCATAGACATCATCATCGACAGACAGAACCATATACATCTCCAGACAGAACCATAGACAGTCCTCATAGATGTCACCGTAGACAGAACCATACACATCACCACAGACATCATAGACAGAACCATGTTCAATGTGGTTGCAATGTTGTTGTGACCACATGGATTTTTACCAACAAACCTCATATCAAATAGATTACATCCATCTACAAGTGTTTTTCAGTTTCTCTGAAGAGTAGCCTGTTTTCACCAATAACATACAGTTAATCCACAAAAAACTTGATTAACTTATTTTGGATCCAAATACCATCCAATGGAACATTATGATAATGTGTCTGTGAGTGACTTTGTTGCAAAATAATAGGTATGATTTTGCATAGTAACAGTGGTACCAGCTCTAAATGGTAATGGCAGTTGCTGTTGATGCTCCATATTTACATTATTTGAATGATACAGACATTGTGGTGAAAAGGCACGATTGATATACTAATTACATCCCTTTAGGCCTGAATCCACACTACCCCAGGGTGACAATTTTATAAAAACAAAAACATGAAAAGATATTATGCAGGTTCAGGTCTGTATCTTGGAACCACCTCATAAGTCATTTACACTCTGTGTGGTGTATAAACACATCAAAAACAAACAATGACCCTGAGCAGACACCATACTGCAAAACAATTTCAAAGCCAGAAGTGTACTGTAAACACAAAACATGTCCGACCTTCACGGACGAAAGGCTTCACCTAAACGTAGTGTTTGCGTTATTGTCAGGTTGACCTTGGTGAGACATGTTGTAGGTTACATTCATCTATTCAGTTCTCTTAGTCAGATATTGGTCACGTTGTATTCTGTGACCACACATGGGCGTGATCCATAAACTGCATGCATTTGATATTGCAGCACTATCCAGTACCTGAGCATAATAGAGAAAGTTGGTGCCACATACACTGGGCTTGATTGTGTGTTGTTTGGTTGGGTGCCACACATCAGGTGTTAGTACTGGTTTGCTTTGATATTGACTGTCCCTCACTGCTAGGTTGAACTACTGGTTGATGCTGTATGAATGCAGAGGTGAGGTGTTGTGAACTCCTCCCTAATAAATCCCAGCTGTGGAATGATCAAATAGTGTCTCTAATTAAAGTCTTGGTGTTCACCCATGTAGAATTTTCCCTGGAATGATAACAACCTGTGATATTTCCAGTGGAATTTGCTGGGCAGGACAGAAGGGGGATCATGTGGCAAGCCAACATGTTGTTCAGATAGATGTCAGATTGAGGCTAATGAAGGCCAGACTGATCCTTGGATGCAAGCCTTAAACAAATGATCCCTCTCTCTGAATATATTACAGCCTCGCAGCAATGTTGTTGCCTGTTTTCCTCTTAGCCTTTACTGTACACGCATAGGTATGTGTTGAGGTTGATGTGGCTGGTTGAAATGGTAGCAATGAGCAATTTGAGCATTTTATCAAAGTTTAACCAGTGTTATTGTGTTGTGTGGTGTGATGAGTCGGATGCATGCCTGCCTACCTTTTCCAGTTTTGTGTGCTTGCAGTGCAGTTTGATAATGAATGGAAAAAATGAATGTTGTGTCATTTGTCAATGTAAATGAGCTATCTAAATATTTCCCCCCACCCTCTGAGGAGGAATAGTATTATTTACATAACCGGTTAGGGTTTTGATACCCATGGAAATACATTTTTTCCAATTTATATTTTTTTATAAAATATGTTTTAGGATTAGCAAGGTAGATTAATGACTTTTTAATATTATAAACATTCAACACATTAATAAAAGATAACACAGCAACAATGGAAACAAAGCTCACTGATGGCACTTCCTCAGCCAGCTTTTAGATGAAGATGACAACGATAATCCTTTGCATGCAAATAAATCCTAAACTTGCAATTACCAGCCACTTTTGAATATTGATTGCAAAGACAAGGACACAGAAATGAAGCACTTATGAATGCATGAACACCAAGCTTCTGAAACCATGCCATTAATAACTACTTCTCAGGCTCTTTAGTGCTGGTCTTCCCTTAAATGCAGGGAGGTGATGAGAAATAATTTCATTTGATTTTCGCTGATATTGCATGTGTACTTCATAGACGTACTGTAAAGGGGAATATCCAATTAGCAATGGTCATCTATGTGTTGGAGCTGACAATGTAAGTCTTGAGTGAAAAAGCCTTTATTTTGGCACTTTTGTAAAAGCACTTAAAAAGCCCCATAAAAAGTACATTGTAAAGAAAATACCCTTGATAGAGATTTGATTTAGAGCATGAAAGTATTCCTTCGATAGACATCAGTGGGGAGTAATTGATTTTCTTATATAAACGTATGACAATGTTGAGCAGTTCTTAAAGTAAGGTTAAGTGAATATGTTCAATACATTTTTCTCCTCAGGCTACATTTCTCAGGGTTATAATACTGTTTAGGCCTATTAGAAAGGTTGAAAACCTTTTTTTCATTTAAGACTGACCACACAGTGTGTGTGTGTGTGTGTGTGTGTGTGTGTGTGTCAGTACAGTAGTTGTACAGGTAGCGCCGTGTCCCACCTCCTGACCTCCTTGACTGTGGACATGCAGGTCTTTTGGCACAGATCCAGCCCTGTTTGTGGTGCAGCAGCACTGTTTGTAAACACGTAGAGGGATGAGTCGTGTGCTGCTCGAGTCGCGTCTGGCTCGCAGACATGTACGACACACAAAGTGACACGCAACAGATGTGTCACACTGCCTGGAATCAAAGCAGCCATCCAGCATAGTGCATGCCGTCAGACATGGCTCCTGTGAAGTGAGCACTGCTGGCAGACGAGACGAGGCGAGGCAGTGCCAGTACTGCTCCCAGCTTCCTGTCTGAGAGAGGACAGGCCTGTTCATAGGCCGCTCTGACACCCACAGTCACTCTCACATCTGAGCTCTGGACTGCGGCTCTGATCAGATATACATGCACAACGTTCATATCAATCCTACTGTATGAGGTATGGTACCAATGAGACAACAGCCAAGGGGCACATCTTCTTGAGTATACCATGCTGTACCACTGGGCATGAGGACAGATATACAGTGTTCCCGAAACAGAATTCTTGTCAACATACACATCTTTTCTTTTCTGTCACTGTAAGTACTGTGCCGTGTTATTTTGAATCGTGTCCCACTGCACACGGTTTTATTAAAGCGATGCATTGAACAAGTGGAAGGGGCTAGCATCAGATTGAAAGACTGAAGTGCTCTGTGAGGAAGAGACCATAGCCACACTCTGGTTACTGTATGCAAAACCTTTTGCTCTGTTCGACTGCAGTAAAAGTGCAACCAACGTTGGGCGATAGTAGGGACGTTAATGATATCTTCTGCAGCTTAATCTGCTGATCTCCACTGCCCTGTAAGCAAATTGTGTGGGCCTGTGTGTAACTGAGGGGGAGGAACAGGAATACATCATCTTAGCAAGTGGATGAGGGAAGGCACGCCGACAGCTGTTTGACTGATCACTTACTAGAGACTGTCAGCTTGCATCTGTTTACCACTCTGCAGCCACATGATTGTGTATATTCATGTGTGTAATTGAGCTATTTTCCCTGGCTTTGCTGTAACCTGTGGTAAGTTATGTACCTCACTGCCAAACTTTTCGTCATAGCGTGGGGGGGGAAGTTTTCTCGATAATAATCACGCCTTGCAACAACGCTATGTAAATACAGTATTATCGGCGATTCCAATTTGGTTGTGGCATGAACATGGGTGATCCATACGTCTGTCACCTCACTGGCTGTCAGATGGACCACATAGGCAGCAGTTAGGAGGCAGGTGGAACTTGCATTTAGATAACATGGATGTATTAGAGGAATAGAAAATGAAAAATGAGAATGATTTCTAATTTCCACTGTTCAGGTCCAGATGTGAAGAATTCACCCTGCTATCTGTCCGTTCTCAACTACTGTTCACACATATGGAAATTAGAATGGAATATCTAGATCTAAAATATGTTATTTCAATATTCAAATATTGGAACAAAACAATTTAATGCTACATGGCTCTGGGGATTTGCATACCAGTTCTGTTTATTACCGTTCCACAGAAATGGCATGAGGATGAGAGAGTGGGAATACAGTGAGTGGCACGCAAACAAACCTTTTGTCTGCCTGTTGTAGGCAAAATGATCCATTGATATATTCACATTACAATGTGTACAATAATATCAAAAGTAGCTATAGTCCTATTGTATACTTACTATAGTAATATCAAAAGTATCTTGTACAGTATACTATATTCTTTAATACCAAAACAGCCAACTTTGGAAATGTTGCAGATTTTTCCTATTTATCCAAGGGATCAAATGTTTTGGAATGCCTTGCTTTGCTTGTCTGGAGGGTATACTCAATTCCACAGTGTAAAACATTCTTTAGGCTCAAGCGTAATACTTTCTCCTCACATTCCAACATAACAGATGCCATTGTGTCATCACTGTAGATTTGTTTGTTTGAATACTCCACTCTCTCTCTCTCTCTCTCTCTCTCTCTCTCTCTCTCTCTCTCTCTCTAATATATGTTTTACACTCAACAAGCAGCCTCTCTACCTCTCCTCTCTAGTCAGCGTGGGAATGAGCTTGTAGGTCAGGCATAGAGAGGACAGACGGGGGGGTGGAGGGGGTGGGGGGGGGAGGAGAGTGAGAAGGACCCCTCCACTATTTGACAGGGTTAAACATTGTGAAAGATTGCCAGTGCAAGCTGTGACATCTGTAGCAAGTAGCAACGCAAACTGTAATTAAGTGGAATCAGCAATTTTTTAATTCTATATGCTACGTAATAACAGCCCAGTAATGAATAATTTAATTTAAGGAAAGACCCCCTTTTCTCTTGTGTTTAAATTTAGTCAGTGTCATTGTCCAGCAGTTTGATTAATTGGTTATCGGTCTTGACTCTACATCTCCCTGAAATATCTCTTTTCATCTGTCATTAAACCACACATGGAAATTGGTATTTTTAATATTTCCAATCAGGTACTGCAGAGACACAGAAAAAAGAGATTAGAAAAGAAAATGGCCACCAGGATGTAGCCACGTATGACTGTGACCCAATATTGAGTAATTCAGAGAGTTGCTGTAGTTTTATCTCTTGCACGAGGCTACATTGCTCACCGAAATATAACATTAAATGATTGTATATGATAATGTGATACAGAGCTCATACATTGTATGATAATCAGTGTAAATGTGGTTTTAAAACAGGACTGGGATGTGGGTATGTGAAGGAGCTATATTACTGGTGCTAGAACTGAGAGCGAGCGAGAAAGAGAGAGAGAGGCCTACATTGAAGAGTGACCAGTGAGCCAGAGATTGGCTATCCTGTCAAATAAAGATTAGGCCTTAGTTTTTTCATCTAATCCCTGTAAAGCTCTCACAGAAGAACTTGAGGAACACAGAGATTTTACCCGAACACGGCTTTACTGCTTCTGCCTTCCTTTATCTCTGCATATACACCTCAGTGGACACAACAACCTGTTGTTTTCAATTGCCTTGGTCAATCCTGGCAGGCATGTTTTGATTCCAGATCTCAAAGAGCAGTTTAAATCGGGACATTTTCTCCAAGGTTTCCATGGTAATTAGGTGATTGATTTAAAACAATGTTTTGGGACCGGTGGTTTGTTGTCTTTGCTGGTTTGTTAGCTTGGCATACCACCAGTACACCACTAGTTGCCTGTCATTTGTAAAGCAACTTACAATATCCCCACTGGGTTTTTAGTAGTGTGAAACTTTCTAGTTTCATTTTTCCACATTAAGCTATTGGATGTCTCTCTTCGGCTTCCCCTTCAAAATTGCTGATCATTCTTTTTATTGAATTATTCATTTGTGTGTGTTGAATTATTGAACGAAGTTAAGTTAAGTTCTGATCAAATTAATATTAACAATCTGTGAAATATTCATGATCAATGTTGGAAACAATGAACTTACAGACCTATGAATATAATCATAAACAGACATAGGAAAACGCAGTCACAAGTCAAGTCTGTAGGGACTGACTGACTGATGTTATTGAATTTGAAATAGATTTTAGTGGTTGACTCTGAGCATCTGGTCTGACCAGTGTCAACGGTTGATCCAGCTCAGGGCTCAAACCAATGACATAGTCATTCATTCATGAGTTGAATTTTTGTCTGGGAAAGTTGTAAAGATGTTTAATTTCCCTAAGTTGGGTCAGTCCCACTTTACTGTCACTGACTGACAGAGCTCCATTGAGATCCATGTTGCCCAGCTAAAACCCCACCCCACCACAGCAGGGCCACTAGGTGTACAAACTGAGATTAGAGTTGGTTGAACAATATTGTTAATAAAAAACATATTCCAGCTTCTTAGATTTTTTTTTTTGAGTGTTGGTTGGAATATTAACCAATGACTTCAGAGAAGTTTAATCTACTGTGCTATTTTGTCTGTTTTGATTCATCCGTAAAAAAAAAGATTACTCATATTCAGCAGATTTGATATATTCTTAGAGGTCTTTAGTTTGTTCTTACAATTGTCCCATTGTAGAAATAAAATATGTAAATCTGAAAAAAAATAAACCATTACTGTAACTATAATGATAAGCACCTTGAAAAATATGGTTACATTAATGATGTTTTAAATGTTAATGTCAGTTGAGAGAGCATAATAAAGAAAACATGAAAGACTCACTATTCAAAATCTGATAGCTAGGGAGAAGCAAATTATTTCAAATATTTGATATTTAAATTATTTTCAAATGAACAGAGACATGAGCAGAGCAAAGGCGAGTAGTTTCCCCTGGTGATACTCCAGGCGCCTTTGTTTCCTTGGTGTGTCTCCGGCTCATTAATGTTCTGAGCGTGTGAGAGAACCAGCACATACTCTGTAACCCATAGCTGTGTGAGACCCCGGGCCCTGACGCATGCACATAGAACTCCCTCAGCCGTTTAAAGTCCACTGGCTCTTTTAGGAAGGGATGGCCGCTGAGCTGTCCTGATTAAAATGACAATAGTCTAATTAACTCGCCCTCGGTGTCAGTGTACAAAACGGCTGCTGGCCTGCAAGTTTCTGTTTGAAAACCCTTTGTCTTCACGCCGTACCAAAATAAGACGTTTTGCAGCAAACGCCTCAACCCCTTCCATGAGATTTGCTAATGGCAATTATTTTTTATAAGCTAATTAAATCTAGGCAAGTTTTTAATTTTTTTCTTCTTCTTTTGTGGAATCCTTGAGGGATTCATCATTCTGGGGATAGTATTACAAGCACCTTCAAGCACTGTTAGTCGTTTAAAATATTATATACAATTATAAAATGCTCTGTTTGTGCTCAACCTAATTTTGGTTCATTACACTCACTCTCCAGTGATCTGCCTCTCTGAATAGACAGACAGTGGGCAGCTCCCTCTGGTTGCCACATCCTCTGCCTTCTGTCACCTCAGTCAGTATAGAGGCCAGATAAAGGCCAGAGATGGTGGACTGAAGCAAAGACATCCATTTTAGTGGAAAGTTGGACATTTAAACTAGACAGCATTTGTGCTTTCATGCTCCACAACAGACATGTTTGAAAACGGGATTTTTCTTGTGCCCTACGATCTGTTGCCATTATTTGATACTCTCATCAAAAGGGAGAGAAGGAAAAAAAAACAACAAAAAACTTTAATGACTGAACTGGAAACTGCTTTCTGTTCTATTATCCTTCTGCTGGTGAATTAGGTCTATAGGGAGATAATTACGCTTTAGTCTTGAGTTAATGAAACGAAAACTTCTCTTTTCTTCTGAAAGGAAGGGCAGATCTTTTGAGCTGCTATCTGCAGACATCTCCCACCCTTGACAAGGCACATTGAGGATTGGTTTTGTTTTAAGATTGGAGCCCTCTTCTCGCCTGTCAGTCTAAAGCAGATATGAGGGATCTATCACTAGAGCAAGAGTCAATGAGGTCTCTAACCAGCGCCAGTGTCTGGTGGTATCGCTGCACTCAATGTGTAGGAATACAGGAAAACATCAAATAAAAACAACACAACAGGGGTGAGTTTTCCTAAAGCTTTGTAGCTTAAGTAGTACTTCATTTTTTACTAACAACCCAGCCCCAAAGCCGCGAGAGAGAAGCAATTGTAAAATCTATGTTTGCAGGTCAATCTTATGTGTGTGAAAGAACAAAATTCATTAAATGAAGAACTTTGTTGGTCCAGGAGAGGAGAGGGCCTGGATTGTCAAAAGAGATAAAGAGATCCACTTAAGATCCAAGATCCAAGCTAAGAAGCTTTCGGGAAACTGACCCCAGGTCATTTGGGATGTGAGCAAAAAAATTAATAAATCTCTATTCCAATAACTCCATGCAGAGTTAAAGAAACACAGGTAAATACACAGGCCCCAACTACTGTTCCCTAATGCCTATCCAACAGAGACTACCATGTGGTAGCTCTTTGTAAATGACCCTTCAGTGTTAGATAGGAAACAAAGGTACATATTTGAATTTATTATGAAAAACACAGAAGCCATATGTATCAATTGACTCCCGATGCCCAAGGAGACATATCTCTATGTATATGGAGGTGTGGAACCAGCCATCGTTCTGGTATCTCTTAGCCGTGTGAGCACAAGTGGCGGCCAGAGAGCACATATTTAACTGTCCTTGTGGAAGTTCACATCTGGTGTGTGGGGCTGTGCGACTGTAGGGCAGTCCCTCCTCCCCCGACACCACTCTCACATTTCATCATCTGTTCTCCAGCACCGGGGCGCTCCGGCACAAGTTGGCCGCGCTGGATCCATCTGTTGTTATTATTTTCCACTGATAATTGGCTTGAACAATGGAATGCCTGTGTCCCCCTGCCTTTGAAACCCTACACCCTGTTTATTTTCCAGAGGTCTCATTTCTGCTCTCCGCTCTCTCTCTCTCTCTCTCTCTCTCTCTCTCCTTCCCTCACCCCCCCTCTCTCTTTCTCTTACTCTCTCCCCTATCTCTCTCTCACCACTCTCTCTCTACCTCCTTCCCTCTCTTTCTCCTCCTTACACCCTCCCCAGCCCAGTGTCTGCCCCCCCTCCTTCCTCCCTTTCTGTCTCTCCCCCTGCTCCATTGGAGAGGGGTTTGCATGAAAATGACATCTTTGACTGGGCACATCAGTATGTGTCACTCAGCATCTAAAGCTGGGCTCCAGATTTTCTTCGGGGCTCGGCTCCCGTTCTCTTTGGTTCACTTGAAGTTTTAGTCATGACGCCTGGCAGATCTAGGCAGCCGCTCTCTCCAGGAGTCTCGCACCGTCGTGAGTTTCTGCATTCATACCCCAAAAGAGGGGGATAGAGAGACAGAAAGAGTAAGAGGGAGGGAGAGAGAGAGGGAGGGAGAGATAGAGGGATGAAGGAAGGGAGAGCTAGAAAGAGAGAGGGTCTGTAATACTGTAAGAGCTGGACTATGCTAGCTGTTCTATGCTAGCTGTTCTAAATCACGTTTTTTTTCTGGCTATTGAGGCTCAGGCTTTATTTTCTAAGTATCCACTAGGAGGTGTCCATTGAATTGCAGGAAGCAGATATGGGAATGAATGAAGGGGTTTAGTTTAATACTTTTAATGGACAGAATTGAAAGAATATTCACCTCCCAAAAAATATATTAGTTAATGGATGGAGCCTTTTGAATTGTCTATGATATCCTATATCACATTTGTGAAATTTAAACTATATGTTGTATGATGTTTGGTTTGATGGTAAAGGATGACTCAAAATGTATTGCTTAATCTAGCTTGATTCTTACTCAAGTAGCTGCAAATGTCTACAACTGAAAAATATGTATTAAATCAAAGTATACAAATTAAGTGAACAGAATTTTGAAGAAGAACTGTGAAGATAATAATTGTGAAAACTATCATAAAACAGTATCAACACTGTACTGTAGTCATGTGTTTGATGTTTTATATGTGTGCAGTCTTTGTCTTTGCAACAAACTTTGAACACTCTTGTAACTAACACTGAGGACGATAGTGATTGTTTTCTGTTCTGGCTTGTGTGTGACCGTTGTGATGTTCATTTGTTCTGCTTGCTCTTGTCTAATTAAAAGAGCCCAGGACAGGTAGGGCTCTCAGCAGGCGTCTGCTCTGTGCCAGTCCTTCATTTGCTGAGTGTTTGTGTTTATGCAAAGGGGCCTCTTCCTGCATATTTAATCTGGAGCAAGGCACTGGCTTTTGTTGTGTTTAGACCACATACCTCCAGTCCCTCTGAACACTGCAGTCAGGGCTCCAGCTCTCTCACACACAACTACCACCACTACTTCTACTGCTACTAGCCTACTACCACTGGCAGCTTCTCCTCTCTTTGAGAAGTGGATTTGCAAATACAATTCTTGTTAATCCTGTGGGGGAATCTGCATGAATGTTTCATTAATGTAATGAAACTCAGTCTGTCTGTTCATGGGTAAGTCAGTAAAGATTTTAATTGTTATTTTTTCTTCTCCTCCTCCTCTTCTTTTGCCTTTTATGGGAACATGCCGGTGTGTGTATGTGTGCGTGCTGTAGGTGTGTTCTGTAAGTGGCGGACTGTACCGTACCGTACTGTAGGTAGAGTAGTGTTCCACTGTAGATCTGAAGTTACTACTGGAGGTTTAGGGTTTAGACTGGAGGCTCCAGTCTCAAGGGCTGCCTGGCTGTGTTCACAATGAAAAGACTAGCATTGTGCGAACTTTACTAAACTGAGTGTGTGTGTGTGTCTGCGCTGCTCCAGTTCTCTAGTCCAGTAGGGTGATAGTAAGTGGTGAATGTGCTGTGATGGGTGAGGGTTTCAGTTCCTCCCTCACTCGTTTCTCTCTCGCTCGCCCTCCGTCTTTGTCCGGGGAAATGGAATCTGTGGGTTATTGATATTAATAGCACACAGGATCTGCGGCGGGAGAGGAGCAGGGCAGAGCAGAGGCTGGGGAGAGTGGAAACGTGATATCGCTGGAGAGAATTGACAGTCCTCCTGTTCGACAGGGTGGAAAGGAATTGGCCGTAAAAATAGCATTGCATAATCTGGCTGTAGGTTAGCCGTGTGTGTGAGTGTGTGTGTGTGTGTGGCGTGCACTTCCCTGTCTGCCCTGTTGTATTTTCATGTGCTTGGAGTGGGACTGTGTGCAACTCATGGGTCCAACATGCACTCCCTCTCTCTTCGGTCCCAGCTGTAACTTCTCAATAGAAGGAGAACCAAACTACAAAGTTAGTTTCTCAGATGTTTGCTTCATGGATCAGTAGATTAGACTTTGTATAGACGCAGGGTGAAGTGATTTGGGTATCCAGAGGAAGGGAATGCTCTATTCAAAGAGCTCTGTTAACATTTAAATAGTGTAAAGAAATGCGCTGCCTTGTTTGTTTTGGGTTAGGAGTGAAATTCCACTTCCTTGGTATTAAGGCGGCAAAGCTCTCTCTGTGTACTCTGTGCACTTTGTTCTTAGCTCAGCAGAACGTGAGGGCAGGTCCAGAGAATCTCTGGGATCAGACAGGCTGACATTCAGCAGACTGCACTGTTGCCTTTTCAGCTTAAAAAAAAAAGAAAAGGCTCTCGAAAATGGTTTGAGCGAAGTTGGGTTTAATTGGTGGGGTTTGAGCCTGTTTGCGTGTCAGAAAGTGCTGTTGTTTACAGGCTGTATGTGGGTGTGCAATATAATGCCAGAGTGCCAGAATCCTGCCAATCGTGTTGAAAGAGAAAATGCACTTGATTTTCTTGAAGCTCTTTTTTTACGAGACACAGTTATGTTTTCATTGAATCAGTCTGTCTTAATAAAGCTTAAAAAGAAAAAGAAGAAAATACTGTGTTGTCAGCCCCTTCGAAAATCACATGTAAACAGCTGCATTTGTTTCAGAATGAGTCATGCCTTAGATTTTCCTGTGTTTCAGAACACAGACAGTGACTTGGAAAGTCTCCTGCACACACCCTAAAAACAAACATTAATGACCTGAATATAGATATCACTGACTCTGCTTAGCCTATCCTGCTGTAAAGTACGCCCTCTTCTTCTTTTCACGAAGCTTTTAATTCTCATCCACCACCCATCCACACTGAAGGAGGAATGTAAAACCAATACCACCTTTTCTTTTCATATATGCTGTCCCGTTTACGCTATGATAAATGGATACAGTAGATCGAGGCAGATAGGGCTCGCGTCACTAAGTGATCGAAACATACTGCTTTAAGGACAGCGAGACAACTCTGGCACGTCCTATTGACAGCCATCGAGTTGAGCATTAATTAATATGGTAATGACGTGTGAAAGTTCATTAACGAGCCGCCACAGAAGTAGCCACAGATATCGTATTAAGCATGCTCAGAGTAATTAATGGAATAACTTTACTTTGTGGTAAATATTCATGGCCTCTTCTTTTTGTCAGAGCGGCGTGAAGAGAGTGGAGAGCCTGTCCATTAGAGGGGCTGAAGAGCTGTCCAGAGTGGATGTGGGCCCTATTGTTGGGATTGGGTGCGTTTCAGTGGAGGAGTATTAATTCATATTTTGAACATGCGATCCTGCAACAAAGCCAGAGGCGCTGATAACATACCTTCAACATGAGAGCATATTGTGAAGCAGTGACCTCCTCACGAATAGGGGAGCCACTTCACAGTTTTGCACACAGAATGAAATGAGTCTTTGTTCATCATTCCAACTCACAGCCATATCACTCAGATCGTTGGAACCAAGGATAACAAATATGCTGATGATTACCCAGTGTTACACATTTCTCGTGAAATACTTTATATTTGCGTACATTTCATAATCAAGAGCAAGAATCAGGTTAGGTTATCGTTTGTATTGGTAAACACCATAGGAACAGAATCGACAAAGATTGTGGGATCATCTCAGCCTATAGATGAACATAAGTGAAGTCTCTGTGTCTTGCCAATGCACATGATAAGCCTAAGAACCCCCATGAAGAGCACCTTTGTTGTCCTGTTTTTCCTCCTCATACAACATACCCATCTGCTCAACACTTTGGCAGGAAGCATTACAAGATGCACTTCCATTTCCTTTGTCTTTGGAAATGGTTGCACTTTGATTCATTTTCTTAGCCAGGCCCACTCACTGAGTGTGCACATAACCCACCTAGGTAGGTAATCATCTCAACCAAGAGTTATTCTGTTCCCTCAAATCTCAATGTGGGAGTGTGTGATGGGCTCTGCTCCTCCGACTGGGCAGAGCAGCGTGTGCTTGTTTATCCACACCCCGAGCTCTCTGCACCCCCGTCGCTCTAAACGGCAGTATCACAGCCACATGCAGTTTGAAATTGAGACAATTATCTATTTAGGTATTACAAGATTCACATTATATTGCGAAGAGAAAAGGCACACAGCTGCTATTGGAGCTCTGTTGTTTCTTTTTTTCCCTCCCAATACAAATTTTCCACCATTAAAGTGATGGAACATTTATCTAAATGGATGTTATGCATTGGGTAAACTCATTTAGTTCCCATGGCCTTTTCAGGTGATAGGGATTAATGATGTTTAGTAGTTTGAAACTGAAAATATCTGTCATTTGTCACCACTCACTATTGATTTACGATGTCATTGATGATATGTTAATTGAAGTGTAATGAATCAGAATAATAGGAGAGATGTGTGGGAATAGTCAATTTTCGCTGATTTTTGACCCTCATAGAGTTCAAAGTGAGTTTAATGTTGACTTGTGTTTTCAACAAGGGCATTTTACAGATAATTAATGCTACTGGGCAAGGCGGGCTTGTGTGTTTTATCTATGCGCAGTCTGCTTTAGATAAACACTTTAGACCTGCAGAAATGCCTGGCCACTGTTTTGACTGCCAAATGTGAACTGCACAAAGGAACAGTGTGAGAGAGTTGGTATTTTTTCATATTTGGATATGCTTTAATGCTTTTATTCAAATGCTCCTGAGATATTGCCCCATAGTCACTTTTCAGTTTACCATAAAAATACGATTGTATATGTTTTTCTTTCTTTTTCGGGGTTGAGTGCTCAGTTTCGGGTGCACAGTGCATGCAGAGTAGCATACCTGAACAGTGTAGAATTCTAGAGAGGATAGGACAGGTGTACTCTACCACCAGGTGGGGCAATCTTTGACATATTTGTGATAGAGGCATCTGGCGTGAGGGATATAAAATGTTTTTTGTCTTGCAAATAAACTTTTCATTTTCATTTAACAGCTCCATTGTTCATTTTATCATCTGTCATGGGGACAGTGAATGGCTCCGCTTATCAAACAGATGGACATGTAAAGATGTGGTTGACAATGCGGCTAGGATAGGATAGCAAAGTGTGAAAGAGAGAGGAGGGAGAGGGAGAGAGAGGGAGACAGAGAGGGAGAGAGGGAGAGAGAGAGGGGGAGAGAGGGAGAGAGAGAGGGAGAGGGAGAGAGAGAGAGAATGAATGCTGGTTCTATAATAAAGAAAGACAAAAGAAAACAACAACATGTAGAAGGAGTGATGAAATGGATTGCCTCTTGATAATCACTTAGACTACGTGTGTTAAACCCATGATTTGTGTCTCTGGATCAATAGCAGTAGTAACAGCTGAGAGGCTTCATACTGTAAGCATTTCTAATATACATTGAATTTGTCTTTTTGCTCTCTATGGTGCTGTTGTGGTACTTGCTGGAGACAGGTGCTGTAATCAATGGCAGTAATTATTTAATAACAACTTCTAATTCTCCTGTCTTCTGTCCACAGGGCAAGGAGGCTGAAGTCAGAAAGCTGGAACTGAAGATTGCTTTAAACAAGCAAGTCCTTGTAGAAGGTAAACACACGATTATTCATTAGACTCCAATCTCAATGTTAGGGTGAATGTTGTATCCAATTGGTTTAATAAATAACTAGATGTAGCCTTGTTTGTACGATTTGTGAAAAAAGTCCTTGTTTTGAAGGTTTACTGTCAAACATTTGATAATCTACATTGCGAATGTTAAATGTTGACATTTCTCATCATGACCGTGGAATGATGAGTCTATGGTCACTGGATGTTTTTTATTTTTTTATTTCAGAGTTTATGTTATACAGCTTTTGTACTGTAAGCAATGAGGTTTGGAGCGTACAGTAAAATGGACTTGACTGTAGATATATCAGATATGACTTGCATTATGTTAGTGCAAGTATAGGCTAGTAGGTATATACATATATATTTACGTATGTGCAGTAAATGTTTATTGGTTCCCTTAGGGCCATTCTACCTAAAATAGGAACATAATTTCTCCTCCCTTGTTTACAATATCTTACACTGCTCCCTCATTACGTTTAACCAGCCCAGTTTAATGCTGCGTTATTTCAAGGTTTCTGGTAAAAAAAAAAAAATAATAATAATAATAATTAGACAGTACAAAGTACAATACAAATACAATGTAGGCCTGTACGTAATGTATGTGATTAAAGATATCCACTGATTTTGTACTTTTCACCAGTTAGTTCCCTTTCTTGGTGGATGTGTATATGCTCCTCACACCCCTGTCCATATCTCCAAGTGCTGGGTCCCCGGGATGTGATCAGCCAGTATGGAGTGATCCAGTGGGGTGGGGTAGGGGTGTTAACAAGCCCGGAGCTCTGGGCTTCAGAGGAGCAGAGTGTTGAGTTCTGTCTCAAAGTCAGGCAGTCAGTGATGAGCTTTACCTTCCCAGCCCCCTGAGCTGGCAGCCAAAGGCACTGGTGTAAACCTCTGCAAGTTTACTAGGCTCCTAACAGAGAGATGGTAAACTACTTCCATCCCATTGTCTTTTATGTTGTGACATACAGATGGCTGATCCTCACTCCCCATCACTGTGTTGCTGAGCCAACACTAAGTAGAAGTGAGGTGACTAACTTCAGATCTTATAGTCTGTGACAATGTTACAACATTGTGCTTGTGGACACAGTATTTTGTGTTTGTGGAAATTGAGAGACAACAGCGTGGTTTGGAAGGGCAATAGGTTCACGGATAGCCGGAAATGTTCTTCTGTTGATTTCAACAGGCCACTAACTGTATATGTCACACATGTACAGTAACACTTATCTGTTGTGTGGGCTGAAGTATTTCAATAAGGCTGTATGTTTCTCTCTTATCGGAGGAGGAAGTGAGTATCCTGACTGCTCTCACCACCACCTCCTGCTAACCAGCCATACCCCTGTTTAAATCCATTCAATCACCTCTTCATTTGTAAAACAGACATCCAGAGACTGAAGGGCATTTACCTTGATCGCATTCTCTGCATAGTCTTAGGAAACAGGTCCTCTCCACGCCCACAGCTGCTGACTCCAGATGTAAGATCAGCCTGAAATCTTTCAAATGATTTTGTAATTAATGTTAATGTGCCAAAATCAGTCTAATTATTGACACAACTTTCAAATGCGATTTTGATTGCATTGCTAATGCAGAAATCCCTGTGGCAGCTTATACGATTAACATGCTTCAGTCTTTAAAGCTGTTTTGAAGTGCAATAGAATTTAATACGGATGAGCTGCTCCTGTTATTTCAGAATGAGAAAAGTCAGTGTGTGTGTGTGTGTGTGTGTGTGTGTGTGTGTGTGTGTGTGTGTGTGTGTGTGTGTGTGTGTGTGTGTGTGTGTGTGCGTATGCGTGTGCGGTGTGTGTGGTGTGTGTGCGCATGTGTGTTAACTTATGTGTATATGTACATGCCCTTCTTGTCTTTATTTGTTTATGGATTAAGAATTAAAGCTGCCAGACAAAAGACTTGATTTCAATATGGATGGTTCTTGGCAGGATAGTTAAATTATGATGAGACAAATTCTTCCTGCTGAATAGTGTTGGGATCAGAGCATACTCCATGCGGGTCTTAGTTTTTTTTTCTCCCCAATCCCTCCAGATTTGATGACGTTCAACTGAAAAGATGAAGGAAGAATTTCTCCCTCAGAAGTAGAGAGTGTTGCTGTTTAGATGACTTCTAAATGCTCTGGTCTCCACTTGAACTGCATTTGAATTCCATGAATCCATAAAACAGAGGAAAGAACATATCATACAAACAGTTGGTTGCTTGTATTTTTTTGAATTGAGAATAAACAAGTGAATTCATGAGTTAGACCAAAAAAAGGTTGCATGCAGAGTTATGTTGGGAAGAAAAGAACTCTTGTAATAGTTCTCTTGACTGCATTTATTGCTTTCTTTAAAAAAGTAATTTATTTATATCAGCATCAAGCTGAAAATGGCCATGTATTAGTATTAGGGTTGGTAAGCTTCTAATTATGTGGCATTTACAGCTGGCTGTGTTTCCATGCATTTATAACGCCTTGATTCTTAAGAGTTCCTTTAATCGCTTTTGCCGAGCTCGGAACATAATAAACAACTTGCTGTTGCTAAAGTGCCACATGGGGGAGATTGCTAACAAGAAAGTTAAACGTTTCTGCCACTAGCAGTTTTGTCACTGTGTTTTTCATGCTCTGTAAGTACCGTAATCTAACTCTCTGAGATTGGGTTGCTGTAGTTAAAAACAGTGACAGGCAAAATAGCTGCAAGGCTTCTCTAGCTCGATGAAAATGAAATGTTATCACCTGTACAAAGACATTACGATGGAGACCAACATAAGAAGCTACAATGGGTCTATTTTTTCTTGTTTATCTAGATCACAGGATATGATGGAGCCTCCTAAACAGTCTCACATGCCCCCTGTCTTCTCTCTCTATCAGATGCACCGTTTCCACAGAACAGCACATCAGTTGATATCAGAATGGGCTCTGCGAGATAACTAGGTCTCTTTATTGTCTGGTTAAACAGGTTGCACAGGTAAATGTATGCTGTGTTCAGAATACAGTACTGTATGTCACTGAATAGAGCAATATTCTTTTTTCTTGCATCTCCAGCGCTTTCATGTGAATTATCTTCACTTGTAAAGTAAAAAGAATTGTACTGATAGTGTTATCATCAGATGTGTTATCTTGAAGCTACTTAAAATACCTTTTGGGGGAAAATGTGTTTGGCAACTTTCAATCTATTTTTCTATCAGCATCATCCAGACATGTCTTTTTTGGTTTGGAACATATATTGATGGATGTATACATTCTGCTCCCTCTGTGAGACTGAAGCCTTTGATAATGTCAGCCTGCTACCAGGTGCAGACGGCTAACGTGACAGAGTCTTTGTGCGAGATTGACTGAGGTGACAGCAGTAAGCAAATTCCACCCGCAGATGAGTTGTCTTACAGAGAGATGAAAAGAAAATCACAAAAGTGTAAAATCTCTCCAGGATTTTGTGAGGTTCTGACTTTGGCCTGCTCTTTTTCTGCTTAAGAAATGGTGAACTTGAATTAATCAGTTAGATAGATAGATTGTAAGACTTAAATTCTCAGCTAAATGACTTTATCTTACAATAAAGCCAGAAACCACCATATTGAAATCATTTTTTCATCTTTCGGTTTTACACTCCAAAAGTTTGGATTCTCAGCTTTTATTTGAAGACAAAAGCTGACAATCTCTACTTCGTAGTAATTGTTTGATGTAAAATCCAAACTTTTGGAGTTGAGCCAAAAGAAGAAAAAATGCTCCACTGTCTGATTTCTTACGCAGGGAGAAATGGAGTGGTCTGATTACTGAAGGTGCAGAAGATAACTGCTACCTCTTCCCAGTCACAAAATATCAAATTAATGTTCTCTCATTTGCTCTATGGTGAGATGCCTCCTTCTGGATTTGCATAGTCAGAAAAGGTGCAGAGAGTGGTGACTATGGAAGAATAATTCAAAAAGTGCCTGTGTTGAGTTGATAGTGTTGTTTCTTATTTGGACGTTTTGACATTGCTGAATTCACTTCATGGTCAATATCACTCTGGCAGTGCTCTCCATTTATTTGAGAAAACAAATCCCTTTTACGGATAAAGTACCTGGTGTGGCTACTTAATGGAATGGCTTCAGCGCTATGTAAATAAAAAGCTTGCATTTTTGGTGTGAGATTAAGAGAGGGGCTGGGAAGGCTGCTGGAGAGAGAGTAAGGAGGGAGAGAGTATTAAACAAAGAAAGTTGACATGTGACGAGTATGGAAGATACCCGTACAGTACAGTTAGAGTTGGGTTGTATAGGACTTGGTTAACTGTTAGACTAGGGTTGTCAGGGCTGGGTTACTTGTTAGAAAGTAGTAAGTGGAGTTTAAGTTTGTGTAATAGTGCAGTGTTGAGTTAGCAGTGGGCTAGGATGGTTTGATGAAGCATTGGCTTGAGTATGGGTATTGTTTTCCAGACTTTGACACATGGCCATGCCTTCTCTTTAACCTCAACCATTAGACAAGCCAATAAAAGGGAGAGCAAGGAGAAGAGAACAAGTGACCGCTGAGACAGAAAGTAGAATGAGTGTTACATTACTTTCAAATAGCTCTACATGCCATTTAGATTAGGGAGAAATGGAACCTTCCGACCCAGACATATCAAATAATATCTCCCTTTATTTTATTCAACTGCAAGTTCCCAAACTGCTCTAATTCATGTCATACATCGTTGCCAATTAGATTCCCCCTTGTTGGATCGTCAAATAAATTAGGATGTTAAAATATTTAAAATGTTGAATTAAGATTAGACAGTTAAAGATGCACACAAACTTTTTTGAGAGCGAGTGGAGAGCTTTTTCATTCAAAATGGGAGTTTATTTAATGTAATCGAAGAAGAAACGCCAAGGCATTTTTAAACATGTATTTATTTACTGTGTTTTTGCACCGGTTTCAGCCTTGGCTCCTACGTTGTTTTCATAAACAAAGTCTCCCTGGCCGAGGAGAAAAAGTACAGAGCTGCTCGGAGGACTGAAAACAGGAATGACAAACACCATTAGCTGAAAAATTTCCATCTCATTGCAACTATGTTATTGTTTACTTTACCATGCACGTCCTAATATGGTTACCTCCCTGTTAAAGCAGCCCAGCACAGAGCCGAGGGGCCCTCGCAGGGAGATGCTTTTAACTGCCACTTAGACAATAAGAAACAAATGTCACAGCTCGGCAAAAAGGCCCAGCTTTCACAGCCGTACAATGCTCAACCTTCCATGGTGCTTGGCTCAGGCTCCTGTGTGATATTTATCCACTCTCCCCTGTTACCCATCATACCCTCTCAATGTACCCCCACCTCCCCTACTCTCTCTCTCTCTCTCTCTCTCCTTCTCTTTCTCTCTCTCTCTCACTCTTTCTCTCTCTCTCTCTCTCTCTCTCTCTCTCACTCTTTCTCTCTCTCTCTCTCTCACTTTCTCTCTCTCTCGCTCTCTTTCTGTCTCTCGTGCTTGCTCTTTTTACTCTCTCTCTCTCTCTCTCTCTCTCTCTCTCTCTCTCTTTCTATCCCTTTCTCTATTTCTCTCTCTATCTTTCTATCCATCTCTGTCCCTGTCTGTGTGTTAGCTGCGTGGAGGCCGACTGATGTGTCTCTGTTTGCTGGTGTTTAGTTATTTATCAGGGGGGATAAGAGTGATGTGTTTAGAGTGGCTGGCTGTTGTCTCTACAGCAGAGAGAGAGAGGGAGAGAGAGAGAGAGAGAGAGGCCAGTTCAGCTGCAGGTCATGCCCTGCCCCGCTCCACCACTGCGTTTGAACTGGAGACATCTCACTGACACTAGAGGCCCTCTTATTCTCCACTCTGATGATGAGATCACCACATACACTAGTGGAGTCGAGTCCTGAGGTACAAACAACAGAACTTTACATTCTTGTTGTGGTGGGTGTTGTTGTTTTTGGATAGAGGATAGACCTGGCTGTTAGCTTTGTTGAGTGTGTTGAAGTCCCCTAGAGGGGGATGGACAATCCCATTTATTTTATTCCAAATGTGATATCACACTCTGTAACCTACTCAGCCAAGTAGCAATACTTGTTGTCGTATTCCCTTATTGGTGGTTGGCGAATAGAAGGAAATGCACGATTACAGATGCATGGTTTTCTTTTCCCTGATTGGTCGAAGATGTTGGCAGCCTCACCTCAATCCTAAAATCCTCACGTTTATGATATTTGCCCAGTATTATATGTGCCCGTGGATGAATGGGAAGGTGGGACATAAGGAATGTTGAAGGTCAGCTTCCATGATTTACACAGGACAGAGAGTAAGAATCCATGGGAAAATACTTCGGCCGGATCAAACAGATGTCATGTGATATAACATCTTAACACTGACCTTTAAATACATGCATTTCACTCCTCTTTAGGTCCTTTAGAAAAGAAAAGAAAATGTAATGCGACTAAAGTGAAATGGTTATTAATTATACATTTAAAACAAAGGGCAAGTGAAGGACACATATTTTTTGGAGTTGTATTGATAGTTAAAGTGGGAATAGACATTTTTCAAAGTCATTATATAATTTGTTTAAAACTTGCTATGTCTGCACATGATTTTAAACAGAGGTTTCTAAATGAAATGAAACAATGTTATTTCAAGATGTAAACCATAACCACCTGGTCTCAGTTATTGGGTTTACTGAGTTGCCGTTTTACTTTCACTGTCACTGTTACGAGACGCAGCTCTACCTCTTCCTTAGTATGTGCCTACTGCCTACTTACTTTTGACGGTTTAAATTTAATGATATTTAGTGTGAGATTGGGTTGAAGAGTAGAAAGTTGAAGAATAGAATGGAGAGCCTTGACTCTCATTGTACTGAACTGTATAGTGCCCAGTGAATGGAGTCATCAGACAGGGCATGGGGGTGAAGACATGAAAATGAAGGTATTTTGGTATGCTCTGAGCAATTAAGTGAAGCTTCATATTTTTTGTGGTTGAGTTGAACACATTTCAAAACACGACAAGACTGAAAGAAGTGGTTCAATAATTAGCTTCGGTATGATTGATTTTTGTTTGACATTGTATTGTTGTAACTGATAATTGATGCAATACAATGTGCACTCCCTGGCAGGGAGCCATTTATCGCAAATGATTATATATGGTTCAGATATAAGCCTACTTTCTTGACTTTCTTAACACTAAGAATGAATGTGCTCTGGTTTTCCTTTTTAATGATAACACATATTGTAGTTCCAATATTTTCAGAATGTTTATAAGTGTAAGGGAGTACTGTACTGTTTTTTGATATGAGGGAAATATAGTATTCCCTATCTGACCTCAATGAACTTTGTGAGGAGGTTGTTTGCTGACTTCAAGGTCAGTTTCTGAGAGAACAGCATGTTTTATTGGAAACATATTTATGGCCAAAGATGTCTAAACATTGTCAACGTATACAGGTGCAGAGGAGATACTGGCTTTTAAAAAAAATATGTTTCAACCTTTTCCCCCATGACACGTGCTCAAAGCCTGTGTATGTGTGTACGTGTGTGTGTGTGTGAACCAAAAAAGCAAAAAATGTAGTCTCACGAAGCATAATGATTGCCTGCTCACAATATGAAGCTAGAGAGAGAGAGAGAGAGAGAGAGAGAGAGAGAGAGAGAGAGAGAGAGAGAGAGAGAGAGAGAGAGAGAGAGAGAGAGAGAGAGAGAGAGAGAGAGAGAGAGAGAGAGAGAGAGAGAGAGAGAGAGGAATGCAAGAGTAGTGGGGGTATTAAATATGAATTAATGGAATTTTGCTCAGGCACATCTTTGGGTGTAGTGTAGTGTTGAAAAATAAAATGTATGTTGCCGGCTACTGGCCGTGAAGGTGCATTTGGACTTAGTATCCTTTAATTAGAAGTGAGATATTAGCATTTCATAGGGCTTTATGCTGGGCGAGGGAACGGCCGGCCGCGGCGCCTTCATTAGCCAGCCTCTCTGCATGTAATGAGCGCCGTCATTAGCTGATGGAGTGGATTTGCCCTAGCTCTACCTTGAAAGGCACATCATTTACATACTTCCAAGGAATAAGGCCTTTAATGGATTCCTCAATGAATAAAATAAAATGCCACTTCTTTACATTTTGGAGAGACCGTTTCTGATAGTGTACACCACTACACTGTATATGGTAGCTGCTACCTCTTTTGTTGGGTGGACAAAGGCAAAGGGGACAAAAGGTTGTGGGAATGGGGGGAATGGGGGGAATGGGGGGAGGGGGGGGGGGGGTAAAAAAGGTGAGATTGACTTATGTTGGAAACTTAAGGCATCGGAATTCACTTTGTAAGTCGTGTAGTGCATCATAAATTCTGAATTAAATCAATAATGTGGGGACGTGAAAGTATAAAAGCAGTGGATCAAACAGGAGAAATATGACATGCAGACTGACTTTTGCCTCCAGACATGGGCACATAAATAAGGTGTGCATGATTTGTGTCAGAGTCCTGAGGAGAGATAGGTACTGCTGGGTGGGGGCTGGGGGATCGCGGTGTTAATATTCACCATGTTTATCAGAGGGAAAGCAGGAGAGGCAATGGTTAAACCTCTGTGTGTGTGTGTGTGTGTGTGTGTGTGTGTGTGTGTGTGTGTGTGTGTGTGTGTGTGTGTGTGTGTGTGTCTGAACTGACAGACAGTGAGAGTGGAGGTGTTTTTTGAAATGGAAGTTTCTTTAAGCCCTCGGTTGCAGCCCCATTCTCAGTCTCAGAATCAGGCGTGAAATGATTAGTATTTTATTGATGAGCTCCTGAAGTGGCAAGTGTGGGAAATTGCATCTTTGATCACTGAGAGTTTGGGAAATGTAACCTGAGTGTGTGGAGCCTGCCAGGTAAGACCCCCCCCCCACACACACACACATCTCCCTCCCCCCACCCCTGCCCGACACACACACAGACCTGTCGCCTGGGAGAGATCTTCCTCCCCTTCTCCCAAAACACATATTTGTTTTGGATGTTTTCATTGAGAGTCTACACGGTGATTACAGATGTTCATTAACAAAATTGGGTATTTGTTTTAAACTTTAACCAATCACTTTGATATGCTAATTACGGTGTAATTTAATTTGAGCCCCGTAATGATGATGCTGTTATTATGGACATAAATGATGCAGTTAAGCTGGGAGTAATCTCATTTGCATACTGTACATGCCAGTAAATTAAGCCCTTTCCTGCACTGCTTCAGCTTTAATTTTCCACTCCTTTTCACACAGCATCCCTCAGCCCTGTGCCTAATAGCAGGGCAGCCTGTTTGATGTGGAGAGCTGCTTCCTCTCACTAAATCTAGTCACAATATGTAATATATAAAGGCCCTCATTATCGCTCTAAGTGTTCCTTTAAGATGTTGGGATTAATAAGTAAGAGGTGCTTTTCACTCTTTGTGGTGATACACATATATATTCTTTGCCCCTACCAATGTCCATCTTTAAAATATATATATTTAATAATAATCCCCACACGCATTACAAACAGTAAGCTGTAATAATGATGCTGCCAAGAATCGTTTGAGCCTACAATCATACTGAATGCTTTTACCCTTACATGTTCATCATAGATGTCTTCAAAGGGTTGATTGTATTTTGATATTCCTCCTTTGAAAAAAATATGAATAGCTGCTGGAAGTGTTTTTCTGACGGTATATGTTTTTCATACACCCATTTACCTTATCACACAGAATGGCAATCGTGATATTGCTGTAATGCATTCATAGCATTCAAATGATGTGATGTTGTTCAGGTCGATATAAAAGGGCATTCATCTAATACTGCAGAGAAAAGTCTTTATTCTTGAAAAAGGTGCTGCACCTCATGGCCTCTCATTGTCTGATGCTTGCTCTGAGAGGGTAAACATGTTTGTCACACAGAGGTGTATTTATGCTGATCAAACACATGAGGGGTGCGATTGTGAATGCCAAGGTCTTAGGCTAATTTCAGAGACAAACACCCGTACACAGTTTCACGTTTATAAACTTTCTCTTTTGTCTTTTCTTGAAAGCATGTCCAGCTCATACCGTCGCTCCTTTGTATTTTGAAGTCGGAGGGGATATATTTTATGGACACTGACAATACAATTGCCCTTCATCAAGAATGCTCTCTTCCATTTTGTACCATAAAAAATATTATTTTTCTGCCAGCCAATTTTCTCTGTTAGTCTCTAATTGGCTACATAAATCTCTGGCATTGAGGGTGAGGAATGTTTCGGTGTCACAGAGTGTAATCTTCACCCTTATTTACCAATTCATTAAGATTCATTGATGCAGGATCGGTGAGAGGAAATGACAACATAAATCAGACCTCCAACATAATGACCCTAATCAGTTGGGAATTGCAGAAAATGTCATGATGAACTATGTCCTTGTATTAGTGCCACTGTACATTGTCATTGCGCTGCTTTATGAGTGGGACGCATCCTCCTGACATGGGCTGTATTTAACGAAAAAGAGTTGTTAAAAACTGATTCCATTAAAGCGCTGAGATTCATACAAGGTCTTTCGGTATTTAGCCTGGTGCCCTTTACCTTCAATTTAACTACTTAATGGAAGGCACGTACCCCTCCTTTTTAACCCACTGTGTCTTCTTTCTGGAAAGCAGAGCTTTTAAAATAATGACAGGCTTCTTCGGCACAAACCACCTCGGTGGAGTCTAGGAGGAACAGCACCTGAGGAGACAGTGGGAGGGGGTCAGAGGTCGGTTCACTCCCATGCCAAAAGCAATGAATGGGACACCAAAATGTATTTTGTCGTTTGTCCTCATTGGTTAATGGCCACCCATAAACTTATCCAATCAGTTGGAAGAGGCCATTAACAAATGTGCTTGCGTGGATGTTGTGTAGTTAACGTCAAGATAACACTGCTTTTTCTGCATTTTTCCACACAATTGGACTTCCACACAATCTTGAATGGACTGACGTCCTCATCTCACAGAATTATGTATCTGCATCTTGGCTCATTTAAAGGCATTAAGAAAAATTATTTGCTACATTTTCTCTATTTCTGTATACAGACATGTGGTAAGCACTCTTGGGCTTAATGACTGCTGTGCTGCATTATATTGGTTCAAGCCACTTAAAGAATGCAACTGTATCCATTATTTAGCAAATGTTGCAGAGAGTACCTCACAATTGTTGAACACTAGTTAAATATTAAGTTTCTATACTCACACAAGATAACCATTGAAGTTAAATGAGCATTGCATTTTCTTACCATTATTTGTGTATAAAGGTTAATGATTGTGCCTAGTAATCAATAGCTTAACTTTATCTCTGTGTGACTAACTCCAAACAAAAAGACTGGGAGACAAGCACATGTGGTTTATTGTACTCAGAAGTGAGACATTTAACACAACTGGTATATTGAACAGGGGTCAGAATCTCTGGTGAGAATAGCAGGGGTTGGACCCTTTGAGTTTCTGCTGTTGATGATAGCCATGTTTTTGAGTGGTGGGGTGAAAGAGAGATTGACTCTTCCCTCTTGCTAACTTTCTTGGTACCTTCATTGTTGTGTAACCATGTTGGTTTACCACAACTCATAGTCATTTAGGTGCAATACAAAACTGCTAACAACTTTCTCAGACAATGTTATTAGCAAGAGTCACAGCTTGGAGATGTCAATGCACAGCAGCAGTGTGCAATTGGGTACGTTTACCCCCCAAGACAATGTTTCTAATAATATGGCCCTCACTTGGTTTAGGCCCACAGTATTAATTAGACAAGTTCGCAGAGGCTAACCTTCCTTTCCCTAGGAAAATGCATCTGACACATTTCCTCTCCACAAGTCCACATTTCCACACCCATGGGAATGGCCCTTGCATAAATTCTAGTAAAAATGATTAAAAATATATGACACACTTTAAGTAATGTTAAAACAATAAGCGCTTTTGCAGATCCCATAGGATGCGGAGAGATTGAAGTCTGTGTTTTTCTTTCGGCGTGTGTGTTTGACAGGTCTAATTGGTAAGATGAGTTTTAGGGAAGCAAGGCCTGCTTTTCCCACGCATCGGGCCTGGTCAAAAAGTGGCGCCGCGTCTCCCGATGTCTTTCCTCTTGCTATAGTGTTAATCAGCATGTGAGTGAGATTATCAAAGTCAAATGAAGGAGAGTCGCTCAGGAATGTGTGGTGAACCATTCCTAAAAGTGGCTCCACATCTTTGAATTACTATTCCATTCATGTACAACCGGCTTTAAACTCATTAGACTTTTCTATTTACTTAGTCTCAGTCGGCCGATGTTGTACTAAAAATACCGTGCCCTGCCTTACTTTGGCACATTCCATCATTGTCTATGCACAGCAGGCCTGTACGATAGGTGTATATGGGATGGTCTCATGCTATGGAGACAAACTGTTTTGTGTATTTTCCGAAATTAAGTATCTACTTAGCTTCTCCACTGGAGTGGCTGCCTTCTGTTAGCATTCTTTTTGTTCATTTATCTGAGCTTGTAGCGTGATAATAGCTTCATATTCATATGAATCATCATCTTCAGCATCGCTGGGATGTCAAGGCCTTTTCTCTGTACATGGTGTTGTAATACATTTGAATCTAGATTTCATGCTTGAGGATCCCATTACATTCTTCTCAATGTGTTATAAATATGTGTTTGGTCGCTCAGATCAGTCTTTTTGTCCTCACTATATGGGGGTAAATGGGTTTGGGGCCTAAATGAAATGACTATGAAAGTTAGTTTGGGAGGGGAGTGGAGACAGGAAACTGAACACTCAGGGTGGGAAGGCCTTACAGAGTGGGTTTAGCTCAGCAGATGCAAAGTTGTTGTATGCATGAAAATTTCAACCAAGGTGACATGCAGCTTGAAGTTGTTTTCCACACTCATTTCTCTAGCATGCTTGTTGTAATCGTTACCTGTTGTTTGAATTGTGTATTATTTTCTCTAACAAATGGAGTAACACACAGTCAGAGCAAACTCTGTGTGCTCGACTCAAAGTCAAACCAATGTTCTTTGTTCAGAAACAGATTTAGATTAGACACTCAAACTATCCAGTCCAAATGACTACCATCCTGCCTGCTTTTCTCTCAACTTATTCTGACGTTGTTCTGAGCAGCTTCAGAAGCCCTCAGACATCTTTTGTTGTTTCCAAGCCCTAGTTACTGAATAATTGGAAGAGGTAAATGTTTAACTTGTTTTACAAGTTCCTTGCTGAGTTGTTGTGAAGACACTGTTTTGCTGGGTCCCTCTTCACCAACTCAACCCACCACACCCTCACCCTGGCCACACCACCAACACCCACCTCGTTCACATTCATGGTGGCCGACAGCAGCTGTAACACACCACCCTAATGCTTCTTCAAATGTCAGGAGAATGAGTGTTTGTTTGTCTTGACTTCTCCGAGGCTGTTTATTCTAGCTGGGCTGCATTTGCATCGACCTTGATTCCCTAAAGCCTGGCCCCTTTCTCCTTGCTGAGCCTGTTTACACTAGGCCTGCCCTGAGTGTCACCTAGGAAATCTGTTGATCATTCCACCTGGTTAATGTTAAATTGGTCCTGCAAGGAGATGTGTTTGTTCATAAACACAAACCCCCTGGTCCTCCTGTTTACTGTAGCCATGGCAGCAATCAGTTATTAAACAAATAGCCGCTTTGTTTGCTGGTGTGAGTGGTCGGTTATCCCTTACAAGGTCTGGAAGGAACTTTAAAAAGCTTCTGTGTCTCGGACTTGGTGGAAAGGGGTGGGGTGGAGGGAGGAGGTGGGGGGAGGCCTGTTTCTACAATGTTGTCACAGTAGTCTTGAGATATGCTTTGCTTATCTGTGACTTTTGGTTGAAGTGGCTTGTGAGATTAGAGGATTGTTTGGTCTCACTGTGAAGTCTCCTTTGGTGGAATGTCATCCCTGCCGTCGCTTTCCTTCTTGGAGAAGGGTAAGGGATTCTGCGCTGAGTGTCAAGTGAGCCCCGATTGTGGCAGTACTTCTGAGTGACGCG
This sequence comes from Argentina silus, assembly GCF_951799395.1. NCBI lineage: Eukaryota > Metazoa > Chordata > Actinopteri > Argentiniformes > Argentinidae > Argentina > Argentina silus. The sequence goes on from NC_139658.1 coordinate 965,384, forward strand.
GTTCTGGATAACGGAGGCCCTACGTACATTTAAGGTATATTGAGGGAGGGCCTGGGATTTTGCTATGGGAGGGTTTAGGGATCCAATTCATTCTCTCTGTTCTGTTCTGTTTAGGCCAATAGAGGGTGTTGAATCGTTTCTTTGGTATGAACATGGATCATTGAACACATGTTGGGCTATTTGTAAACATAGACATCTGCACCAGTGAAAAATCTGACTTGAGTTTGTCTTCAAACTTATCCTTAGAACAGGCAGACAAAATACAGCTTGACACAAAACTTCTCCAAACCTTGGGAAGCCATCCAGGGAAGCATTGTGGTGTGTCACACCTTGGTACAACAGTACAGGCTGTTGTGTTGTCTAGTTGAGCAACCAAGATGAACCTAAACAGCAGTGTGGAAGAACACCTCTAGCCTTTGTCTTCTCCTTTGTCCCTCTTTATCTCCTCCTCAAGAATGCTGTGCTTTTGTTGTGTGCTTGTGTAAACAAGGGTGATGTGAGAACTATGCGAGTCGGAGCAGGTGGCTTTTGAGGCTTTACTGTCATGAGCATTAAAGACAAACAGAACATGGAGAAGAAGGGTCAGGGCACAGCTGCCGAGGCCCACCCTACCTTGGATCTACTGTCGACTTGTTTGAGCTGTTGAATTCCTGGCGGCCATGACAGGAGACAGGCATTAGCTTTGTGTGAGGAGAAGCAGAGTAGACTGGACGAGAGGCAGGCTGGATTAGCTCTGCGTGCCGTGTGCCCCTTTGAACCTGTCTGTTCAGGTAGGAGACGCATGTGACTCTGTTTCTACTGTACTCTGCATATTAGAGAAATGAAAACAAAACAAAACAGAAACAAACAGAAACTCTGACCTTTTTTATGATCCACTGTTTGTTCCAAACACTTGTTGTGTTTTGCAAGCAGACATTCTCCCCCCAGAAGAACAGACATCTGTTAATCAACAGCGGGGTTAGCGTCTGTTTTGTGGACTGTTGTTGCCTCACTTTAATTTCCATTATTTGGAGCTTTTTGTTTTTGTTGTTTCTCTTTTTTTTTTCTAATATAAAAAGGGCTGACATCGCCCATAAACAAGCAGGCCTGTTTCTCATGAGCTGCCCCCTCACTTTACGTCTGACTCTGTGTGCGTTTGTGTATGCATAAGTGTTTGTGCATGCGTGCATGAATCAAAACCCTGCTAAGTACAGTACCTTTAGCAAGACACTTGACCCATAATTACCTATGAATATGTATCGTTGTATAAATGGATGCAGTGAAAAACTGCAAGCTATTTGAGTCATCATGGATAAGGCTATCCCTCAAGCAAACTAAAAATAAATAAATGGATAAATAAACTAGGAGTCCTGTCACGTGGTAGGAGACTAGTTGCCTTCGCCTGAAACATCAAACCACTGAGCTCCTGCCTCAGTGCTCCACAGATTAACATTGTTATCACCAGAACTCTCCAATAAGGCTCTTTCCTATCTGGTTGATATTTATGATGGATAATGCACATTTTCCATTTTCTTTTTTCCTCATTTTTTTTGTCGTGATATTGCAGCTTTGAATTATTCTGCGGTAAAATTAATGAGAAAGTAGATTTATGGGTTTCATTTGTTTGTCAATTCGAAAATTAATTGGGTGTTAATTTTAGCCGTCCCTCATCAGTGCCGGTTCCAAGCATGCGCGAATTACTTTGCATTCATTGTAGCCTTCCTCTCCTTTATTGTGGGTCACTAGTTCTGCATACATTAAAATAGCCCCGCGGCTCATTCTCTTGATTACTTTTGGAGATGCCATGCATTCGGAAATGTATGCCTTTCCGTTATAATTATGAAAATTTTGTATTGAATGACAGTGCATGCATAATAGCCATTACTTTCCCCCTTTTATTTAGCTTTGGGAAAAAAAAGAAGAAAAAATCAAAAGCAGTCCATTTTTTTTCTGTGTGGAAAAAAAATATTTTATTTGAAAAAGAAGTGGGGGTGAATAACGTCAGCATGTGGTTTATTTCAAATCGCATTTCATTTGGCCTGAGAATGTGTGTTTCTAATTGGTGTCTCAGAAGGGAGTTGGTATGAGCTGGGCCTGTAGATGGAGTTGTGGCTGGCTCCCTCCCATCCCACAGTATTCCTCTTGCTCACTCCTTGTTTAGAAAATCCCATTATGGAGGGAGGCTGTGCCAGACTGGAGGGGTGAGCCGGGTCAACATCTGTCTAGAGAGAGAGAGGGGGCCGAGCTGGGGCTGAGCTGGGGCCCACGGCCCAGAGAGCTGGGCCCGTAGCCTGGGCCCGAACGGCAGAGACAGTAGAATGAGGGGGCGGTGTGACATACAACTGAACCAATGCAGGCCACAGTGTCAGATGACTCACTGGGATGTGCTGCCTGCAAGAAGTGCAGCTACATCTTACTTTCAGTGTATTGCAGTATGGTGATGATTATTGTAGTGGTACGGATTTGACTCATTTGTAGACAACAAATACAGATAATTATCACTATGCTACTACTGAAAATGGAAGGATTTGCTATTGTGCTGTTTACTCTCTTTTTTCCCCCCCATATAATATATCCATATAATATTATATTTAGATATGACAAGCTGTCACCCTCTATCTGATTGCTGTCAGACAGAGTATGTGTCCCCATGATGGCCCTGTGCTGTGGGTTTGTGTCTGTCTCACTGCTGTTTAGATCTGGATCTCAGGAGACGCAGCCTCTCTGTTGAGCACACATTAACACGTATTGGCCTTCCTATTACACGCCTTAAACGCAACGTTATAAATCTGCATTTAGTTCAATTTTCACCTCCTTTCATTATAAGGCCCAGTGTTTTAAGGGCATATAAATAATTAATCAGCCAAGTTAATTTACTTCTGCCTGACTTGGTCAGCTTCATTAACAGCCCTGGAATTGAGAGACTAGACGCGTCGCACCAGTGAGGCTTGTGACGAACACAACAGATGTAAATCTTACTGCTGATTTCAGGAATACAGGCCCAGATAGGCATCAGTGTCACAGGCACTCCTCCTCGGAGAGAGCGGAGAGAGGGAGGGAGTAGGGGTGAGGGGTGAGGGGATGTCTGTCTGGCCTGTCTGTGCCTGAAATGAGGACTTCAAATTGAATTATAAGGCTCTGTATTTCCATGCAGAAATACGTATAAGTAGTAGAATAAGCTGTGTAAACTCTTATTATTACAAAAGCATACAAGTACATTTATGATTTTTACAATTGTGACTATTTGTATGTTCTGGACTGTATGTTATTTATATATTGAGTTATTACAGGAAATATGTTTGGATAGACTTACAGGGTTTATTTACATTCAGAGTCATATGTTGGTGTTAATTGAGCACCCCTCTAGGATTTGAGTGTTTTCACTCAGTCTCAAAATGGATGTTTCTCATGGAGATCCTTTGGCAGGCCCACACGTTTGCCCTGTTTCCCATTAAAAAGTCATTCTGCCGTGGTTCTTCTGGGACCATGCAAGTAAATATATCCATTTCCATTGAAAGTGTTTTGTTTGTGAGGGCGAGCGTTTTCTTGGGCTCCTCTGCTTTCCCTCACTGAGGTTGGGTTCCTCTCAGATGTGTGCTTGGTTCCCCTGCACACGACCGTGAAGGAGAACACAAACAGAACCTGAGCCCTGCTCCTTCCTCCAGCCCGGTACGGACATGTCATCTGCAAAGGATCTGCGCCGGAAAGACAAAACAAAAGAGCAGTTCATTACAGAGTGGAAAGAGAGTGTATGAGAGCGTGTGTGTTTGTTTGCTTCACTGAATATGGTGCAAGCAAACAAACAAGAAACAGGCAGGCATAAACCAATAGGAAAACCTGTAATAAAAGTGAAATTGTGTGGGAAGGAAATGACACGTGTTTACAGTTTGGCCTGGGTTGGAAAACGCCACATCCCTGTGCTCTGTTTTAACAGCTGCTTCTCCTCCTCTCTGTTCTCAGGTTTGTAAGTCATGATGCAAGAATCTGGGACGGAGGCGACAAGCAACGGTCCAGCCAGTCAGAACGGAGCAGCGAGCGTGGAGGGAGGAGCCAGGGACACCAGGCCCAAAAGTGCCACACCATCGGTGGATGTCACGGCGGCTGACCTCCTGCATCTCCAGCAGCACCAGGTAAAATTGTGTTCTTCTCTCACACCTGTCTTTATTAACCCATGTCAACAGCAGTCCCAATCTCCCCTCTAAAGTGCCTGTTAATATTTAATCCCGCCCCAAAGTACATCGAGTACATAAACACATTATTATTATTATTTATGTATATTGAGGGCATTTTGAATTTTTAAAGAGGGGGAAGTGCTCTCTCAGTGATTGTGTGTTTGGGGTTGCGGATGTGTTTATTGTAGCATGCAGCATCTGCATTTTGGTGAAATATTTATCGAGGTAGTCCAACATATTTTAAGTGTGTAGGTGCCACGGGATCCTCGGACAGTTGGCGAGCTGTGATGTCTAACGGGATGACAGGGTTTTTTCTTGGCTCATTGTAAACACGCCTCACACTCACAACTAATGCCACACTCCTCCATGTCCGACCAATGAAGTGCCGAGAGATACGCCAGCTTTATTATTAGTGAAGCCCAAAACATTTTCACCATCTGAGACTTGAAGCAAACAGACAGGCTCTTTCTGTTGGTGTCAGTGTTATGTGTGCCACACGACAGCGTGTTTAAGGAAACAGCATTGAAAAGATCACTGTGTCTCATGCTATCTTGGCCCCCTGGAATGACTGTGTTTGTTGTCAGCAGCAGTTTGGTGATGATGCGCAGGCTTTAGTTGTTGGTTGTCACAGCATATCCATCAAGGTTGGTACTGTAGGGAAGAACAATATACATACATACATATACATGGTCTGAAAGAAAATGCTGTAGTCTTCCTCATTTGAAACGTTTATCAGAAAATGTAACAATTCACAAATACTGTATATGCCATCCTGAAATCCATTAAAAAAAACTAATTTGACTGAATACAGGTCAAAGATAATTGATATTTCACAGAAAAGTTAACAGATGAAAAATAAAATCTTTCGACACTGCAGTTTCAGTGTTAGGCCTGTAGGCCTACTCCAGAGTGGCTGTCCTTCCCTCCTATCTCCCCTCCCCATCACTGTAGCTCCAACTGTCTCCCCCCTTTTTTCCAGCTCAAAATGAGCATGTCGTCAGTGAGAGAATCACAGCCATACTGAATTCATTACTGCAGTAGTCACACAAAACCGTGGATAAAATTTCAATAACTGCAGGCCACAGTTGAGTAAACAGTTGCACTGAAACTTAATTCCTGTTGACTTTTCCTTCATTCTTTGCCAGGGGCGCATTCTGATTTGCTCTGCAAAGACAACAGGGGTTACAACTTTGATGAATGTGAGGCAGACGAGAGGGAGAGAGAGCAGTGTAACGTGTCATGGATGTGCACTTGACACCAAGGAGAGAGAAAAAAAAAAGCCTTCAAACCCAGAACAGAGCCAGCCGTTCAGAGCCTCTGTTCTCTCGTGAAGATTCTCTCAGATCAGTCATGTCATAAATGCAAAGTACGAAGAAACAAACTGCATCTTTTTCATTCAACACTGGTCAGTTTAGCAGTCAGATTTCCTGTGAATATTAATTGAATAGTACATATTTTCCTGTGTATCCCTAGTTAACAAAGCACATGGTTAATTTCTGTGGCAGACGGTTGATGTTGGGAACAGAGAGGTGTATTAATTGTTGTGTGTGATAAATGGTGCATGGATCGGGATGAAGGACGAGATGTCTCATTCTGGGCTCCTGGCACTCTCCTTTGATGGGGTACTTACCAGTGGAGGATTCCTGGGACGCGCCTGTGTTTTTATTCTCCCATTAGGCTAACCCAGGATTTTCACTCATGCACCATGAACCATGTTAATTGTCCCACGGGCATTAAGATCTTCGCTCAATTACTTGATAACTTTAACTTTTGTGGCATTTTGCAGTCTGTCTTTTAAGTTTTATTTGCTGGTTGCACTAATACACAGCTAACTGACTGAAAGAAGTGAAGGGGGTATTGTTCCTTTGTTCTCTGAGAAACACCTAAGACACTGTTTCCCTTTTGGTGATACAGAAATCAATCTAGAATTTTCTCTGATTCAAAGTGCAAATATATTAGAGTCCCCTGAGTCAGTGAGAACAACAAACCTGGTGGTAGTGGCATATCATTTATTCTTATTAGAGAACATAACTATGAAAGACAGTGCTCATTAATAAAGATGGGGGATAAAATAATTGTAATCTGTTTGATCATCTTGATCCTGACAGGGGAATTCATCTTGTAGACTAGTCAGATTTGGGGGAAGTGGACCATAAGGTTGATTTAAACATCTCTATTAGTAAGTGAAATACTTGGCTGCAATAGGCCTATCTCTCTGAGGGTGCTCCCTTTCCTTCTCTCGATGTAGTAACATTGAAGTGGTTCTCAATTATTATTATAAAACAAATAAACAAATAAAAACAACATTCAAGTGCTTTTCTTCCATACAGTTGTTTATATTCAAAGTAGTTATGAGAAGAGGTTGAGTATTTTAGGGTTGAGCCATGTCTTTTCACCATTTGCTTTGGCTGCTATACTGTAGTTCCAGTTACCCCTGTTGATGCAATCCACATGTGTTTTACATGTATGCTTTCGTCTGAACTACATTTTTAATAGTTGATATTGTGTTAGTGAGTCTTTGGATCACTCAGATGTTTTGATGTATTCATTTGTGATGCAGAATTCGAGATTTGTTGAGATCGTATGTTAGAGCGTTAAAAATGACAATTTAAGAATCGTGGATAATGGAATCGCTTTTGTTGTGTCAACCAACGGAAGGTTGCTCTTCATACATACTGTTTATGCTCGTGGAGCAGAAGTTGTGGTTTTCAGAACGTCCCCTTCACAAGGAAGTGAAGATGGTGGAGGTGATACAGCGAGAACACATTTATGAAGGGGGTGCATTTATGCAATAGCTAGTCATTTGTGGGTTTTCGGTTTTGTTGTTATTGATTTTGCAACAGGAAGTTATGGTGTCCAAAGGAGCAGAGGCAGAATAACAGATGTAGCAACATCAACAGACACTCACCATGGTGACGTGAATGAGCAGTTGGTATGGTACAGCAAGTTCCTCCATCTACTGTTATTTGTTATGATTTATGGTCGATTTAGGCAGCACATTTACAATCTCTTGCATGTTTAAGCAAGCGACCCATTCCTTTGCTAGAAATTGGGTTCAACTGATATAACTGTGGACTATGAAATATTAATATCCTGTCTCTTAGAAGTGTTCTTTTAATCAAGTTGGAGAGATTCCTAAAATATCACAGTTTTCTTGCTGATACAAATACATTACTGTACACTCCAACAATATCATCAGAAAAGAACAACAGCAATGAATAATTGCCTTTCTTTTATTGCAGACACATCCATCCAAGCTTCTTTTGTCAGACAAGTGCTTTCAAGCTTTGTTACAAATCGCAAGATAAGGCAAACCAATTATGGGCCTTTTTTTTTTTTTCTTCTCTGCTCCTCTCTTCTCTGACAGAGCAGGGCCATCATCAGTAGCGTTGCGTGTACAAAGGGACACTGGGGCTCTTCACACGTAGGAGCAGAAAGAGCTGAGCAGGCACAGGTTGTGTGTTTGCATAATGCAAACCTTACAAGGTCCCTCATGGACGGAGATGAGCGAGGAAGGAGAGGTGCAGGGCTCAGCCCCCGCTGTCGTCACTGAACTCTACTCTGCGGGGCTGGGGAGGAAGTGCTAAGTGATAAGCCTCACACTCACATGACTCTGTCTGCTCACGCACACACACACACACACACACACACACACACACACACACACACACACACGCACATACACACACACACATTCACACACACGCACACACACACACACGCACGCACGCACGCACGCACACACACACACACACACATTCACACACGCACACACGCACGCACACACACACATGCACACACACAGACATGCACACCCGACAGAACAGAGACACACACAGAACCAGAGACAGGGTCGGTGCAGCAGGGCTCCTGGTGTCTAAGGCCTGGTCAGCAAAATGGACTAGTGGTGGGAGTCTCTGGCACGTCGATGATAGAGGTTAACAGCATGAGGTCAGAGGTGAGCTCCGAGCAGCTCTTGCACCGTCAGATCTATGCTGATTGCATCCACTCCACTGTGGAGTTCAGTGCAAGCAGAGCATGAGCAGCTCCCCAGTGTTACATGGAGAAAACCTCCTTATCACCACAAGTCTGAGTTGAATTCATTTCAATATCTTTGTGTTTTCTCATAGCGGTCCATCTGTTCAGCACTGCATATCTAATACGCATGATAACGGTTGGTTTTGTCTGTGAGGTTTGTGTCCAAGGGCTATGGTGCATTATCCTGTCAATGTGTGTTTCCTTCCTGAGGCTGACAGACACACACAGACACACACACACACACACACACACACACACACACACACACACACACACACACTGCTCTCGCCATCTGAGGGAGGATCATGTTGAAAGAATCCAGAGGGTTTTGTGTGTATGTTGCTAACAGTGCCTGTGAATTGTCTTTCCTCCATCTCTCGGTGCTCTCAGGTATCTGCTTGTAAACTGTTCATATTGTTAGACGGGGCTGGGGACGGCAGGGGCTCCAACTTATTGGAAATGTGGAGGAGCGGATAACATCAGTGTTATGACACTGCATATTGCCCTAAATTGCTTTATTGGTAAAATGATAGTGCTCTTCCAATTTGAATAATTGTATGGAATCCCTCACAGAACAGTTTAATTATGTTATCACACAACTGGCAACATCTGTCTTTATACTAGAGCAGATGACACTTTTATTACAGGCTGAATTTCTTTGGTGGTTCTGGCAATTGATGTGTGATCTGATTAATAATCATACAGATGGAGGTGAAAATTGAACAGTAATGCGCTTGTATGTAGAAAAAGGGGGAAATAATTACAAAAAAACCACACCGTGTGTCACCAAAAACTTCATCACTGTTTTTGCAGAGGCCTAAGCCTTCTTCAATTGAACCATATTGCTTTTTGAGCACAGTTAATTGCTACATGCAATATTTTTCTCCTAGGAAAAGATCTGTTTAGTCTAGAAGTGACTTTTGAATCCCTTTGTCGTGGGAGTTTTGTTCTCGAGTTTCGGAGGTAAACCACAGAGCACCTCTCTATTGTCTTATGGATGCGTTCCAAAATGGCCAGCTCATGAACTCATCCATTTTGTTGAGTCTACCTCCAGCCGTGTCCTCTAAGCCTACAAGCGGAGAGAGAGAGGGAGAGAGATGAAGTACAGGTTGCATGTGTGTGCATACCCCAGAGTTTAAAATAGTTTACTGTTCCATGGGTTGACATCCTGTTTACACACCCTCCCCGCCCTGCACCATGTGGGCAGAGGGGGATCTGAGGAGTTGTTTGACAATGAGGTAATCAGAGAGGCTCTTCACTCCCCCCCATGTCCCAACAAGACTGGATCGCTCCGAGGTAAGACAGCACAGACTAGCACTGTACCTCACATCTCACCCCCCACCACATGTGTGGACACTGTGGTGATAATGGATCTGAGGTCAAATAGTCAGTGCCTGGAAAAAAAAAATGTTCAGGAGAGGTGGATGGAGGGGGGGGGGGGGGGTGGGGGCGGGGGTAAACTGGTGAAGGGTGTATTGTTCTGCATCCCGTATTTATCAGGATGATGTAACGTTTGTTTGTGTGTGCGTGAGTGTGTGTGTGTGTGTGGGGGGGTGTGTGTGTGTGTGTGTGTGTGTGTATGTGAGTGTGTGTGTGTGTGTGTGTGTGTGTGTGTGTGTGAGTGTGTGTGTGTGTGTGTGTGTGTGTGTGTATGTGTTCCCCCCCAAAGCAGCCCCTCAGGAGTGCGGGACAGTGTGTGCCTCCTATGTAAATGATGCGCCTGTATGCTGGTATCATTAGGAAGCGTGAAGTGGCTCTCATTGTGTGGCGCCCGGATGGTCTTTGATGGCTGTGTCTGTGCATTTGTGCTGAAGAGGGGAACTCTAAACTTTGAGCAGGTGTCTGGGGCAGCTGGCGTAGAGAGGCAGACAGGGAAACACGTCTGTGTTGGTTCAGTATTAGATGGCTTATTGGGAGGGCTGAACCGTCCAGAGGATTTTGACTAATGCATCACTGATGTTTTATTTAAAGTAATACCTTCTTTGCCCCTTATGCTTCCAGTCAAGACACACATACGCAGGCTTATCCTCACACACACACACGAGACACACACACACACACACACACACACACACACACACCCACACACACACACACACACACACACACACACACACACACACACACACACTGCTGTTACTCTCTTTAGTGGAGCAGCTTGTGTGTTTAGCGTTGTAAATAAGTAACTGTTTTAGGGCCTCACGAGGCTTGGGTTGGGAAAGTACAGGCACAAACATGACTGGTTTTAATAGCCATTGTCAAAACAGTTTAAACAAAAACCCTTATTCAGTGGATTGGAATGTTTACATATAGTTGAATAATAATGCCTTTTTAGGATAAACTATTCTTTTAGGATGGCCAATTTGACCCAATTTATTAGGGATGAAGTTAAAGATGCACAATTCCTCTTGGGAAAACATTCAAGCACAAGGCTTATGCATTTTTAATGAGAGCTCTACTTTAAAAACTTCATAGAATTAATATGTATCAGGAAAGTATTTCCTACACAGAAAACTTCTGGGTAATTAATATTCATAGGCTGTGCTTGTTAACACCCCCAATGCAAGTGCAATGTAGATCCAATTAACATAGAATGGGCCCTAAGGAATTTGGCAGATAAGGGTTAAACGAGCTATTGAAATTGAAACTGGGACTTTCTGCCATTAAAACACTTATTTGTTTCAATAAAGCCCTAATCCTTGTAGCTGCATTCGCCTCAGATTAAGGCATATATTGGGTGCTCCAGAGGCCTGCTCTAAAGGTAGCAACACCACGATAGTACACAGACAGAGAGTGTGTGTGTGTGTGTGTGTGTGTGTGTGTGTGTGTGTGTGTGTGTGTGTGTGTGTGTAGTGAGGGTGATGGAAGGGGATTACAGATGGAGCTTGCCTACTAATGCGAAAGTGGTGTTGTGAAACTGGCTTTCATATCTTATTCATAATCAACACGTACGCTGTGGATAATAGACGTCAACGTTCATTCAGGACGTCAGCCTCGGAGCCGAGGTCAGGCCTGGATGACAGTGAGTAGGGAAGAGCTGGGACTCAAAGGGGAGCGAAGTGATGGTGGTACAGTAGCAAAACGCCTGTTTACCGGCAGGCATGCATCTGTTAGCGCGCAGGCCTCAGATATTGCTCCCCAGAGAACCTTGTGAAGAATACGCCCACCGCGTCTTTCCTAAAAGGGCTCAGAATGACTCTAAACAGGTTAGCTGCCTGATAGGATGAAACAGTGATGAAGATGCTTGAATAAGAGAACCAGAGGGATTTGGCTCCCGCCCCCCCCCCCCCTCCTTAATTCTCTCTACGTTTCCACACATCAGTTGTCTCTGTCACAGAACACAGCAGAGGATGCAGTATGTGGCATTTGAACCTCCTTGGTTAGGAACCCTGTGTGGAGAGATGTGTATTTTTTTTATAGCTATTATACCACTGAGACAGTCTCCCCCAGCGTCGCTATGATCCTAATGTTCATAGTGCTTTTTGTAGCTGGGGCTGGGAAATGGCCTCTGTGGGCTGGGCAATAAAAAGAGCACTGGCATGTGTCTGCTTCATTCAGCACAGTCACTATGGAGGAGTGGAGCTGGAGAGATGTGACACACTGACCCTGCTCTCTAAACGCAGACTGTTTGTGGTAAAAAAAAGGGATCACATCTCAGGTGAGTGGAATGGACATTGGGATATACGATTTTAATTTTGTTGTTTCATGTAAGGAGAAATATGACAAATGACTAACACCTAAAATCAAATGACCACTCATACAGTAGTAAGTATACAGGAACCCCTCACTCTACCTCCTTCAGAGCCAAATTGTATTTTATTTGACATGTCTTCTCCCATCAATGTATGTATCAGTGATTAATAATGACCTCGGTGCGTTCAGCAGTGACGTGGCCTCTATTTGAGAGAGAAATGGCACCTGGCCCCATGTGTGCAGCTGAATGGTTGTATACCATTTAGAGAATGATATGCTGCGCCTATGATGGGCCATCTCATCATAAATAAAAGTGATGGCACCCCGGCATCCTGTGAATGACGTGTGTCATAAATACTCACCCAGAACACTGCCCACATAAATCCTCATTCGCTATTTCTCTCTCTTTAAATAAAAAAAAAAAAAAAAAAAAGGATATATATATTATTTAAATGGACAATAAAAACAAATGTTTTCCCCACTGTTTGGAAGGCAGGGAGCCCTCTGGAGCTGTCTGTTGTTCATGTTGCTCTCTTGCTGTGGGTTCCGCTGCACTGTTGTTATTTGGTTGTTTACAATCTCTGACATGATGTAATGGGATGGCTGTGAAAGTACTAGCCAGTAAATGGCACAGAAAATAAGACAGGCCTTTATGCCTTTCTCTCCCCCCCTCTTATTTTTTCCCTCACCCTCTGTTTCCCCCGGACTGGGAATATGTTCTGCATTTTACTGAGGGAACATGAGCCTTGAATATAAGTAACTGGTTTTTGCATTAGGTACTCCCCGGAGGTAGGGGAAAAATATCATGTCCCTGCGTGAAATGTGAATGTGAAATCTAGCAGAAAGAAATATTTATGACCATTTTCTGCTTGATTAGAGCTGGATGACATGTGTTAGGATACAGGGAGTGGACAAAAGGGAGCTCTGCTCCTGGGCAGATGTTTAAAAGAGTTGTTTAGAGTGGCCTGTATGTCTGTCTGTCCGTCCGTCTGAATGCCGTGCTGTGGGGGGGAGCCTGGGAATGGGATATGTCCAACACGAGTCATAACGGAGGGAGACATAGAGACATAGAGACATGGAGACGTGACTCCATCATCACTACACTACTGTACCATGCTCCTCAGAGAGAGGCTGCTAGAATCCACCATACCGCTACAGGTAAACCAGTCACACTACAGATATTTACATCTGTCATAAGTACATTAATACACTTCGGAACAGATTTGCCTATCAACAATTGGGGTGGAGAGCAATTTTATACCATGTTTTTTGAGGAGAGGATAACCAGACAGTAGGCTATGTATATTTCACATCAATGTTAAAACTGGTAGAGTCAGAACAAACATTAGCAATCTAAGACCCTAAGGGGCACACACATGTAAATGTGCAATGTAGTTGTCTGAACATTTACTGCATAAGCTGTCTTGTTTTATGTCATTTTGTATGTGTGTGCAGGTGTTGCTGGCAAATACTGTATGCATACACATTACTGAGGCATATACTTCTGGGAGTGTGTTAATGTGTGTCAGAGTGAGAGAGAGAGAGAGTCATTTCCCTAATGTCTGCACTTATCGACAGAACTTCCTGTCGTATAACAATCTCCACTATGCCACTTGTGTAATATTTTTTGTAATTATGCTTGCACTCAATTTTCTTTTGTTGGGGCCTGGGATAAACATTTCTGTTATCATCGTAGCTCCTAACAGGCTAAACCGTGATAAGTGCCAACATGTAAATAATCAGTTAATTACGGTATTGATGCAATTGTCTTTCCTGTGCAAGCAACGTTCCCTGGCAACAGTTTGATAGTGTCTAGATTGAGTGTATGACTGGGGAGAAGCTTTGTCTCTTACAGCCATTTCCTATGTATCAGAGAAGTACAAAATTGAGAGTATGATTAATTTTTCAATTTCTCTCTGCGGATATCTAATAATTGTGCCCATAGATAGCCAAGGGCCCTTATTAAACATTAACATGCAAAAAGAAAGTTAGAATCAGAAAGATGGTATTTTGGATTGAATAATGTACAATATCTGTAGGGCAACAGAAAAGAAGCAAGCTAATCCAGGTTTATTCTTCAAATGTTTTCCACCACCATGGCTGCTCTTAATTACTGAGCTCTTATCTGCACACTCGACACTATATTTATTTTTCCTCATCGCAAAATGCAAATTTTTTCTAACCTTTCAAAACTTGCGTACATGTCAGTAATGTTTTTAAGGAGTTATTCCAAATGCCAGTTTAAGTCTGTCTGCCACGACTGTGTTTTAGTTGGTATGTAATTCAGGTGGACAGACTGAGTTTTTAGTTTTGATAATTAATTCAAGGTTGTCTTCAGCATACAAATGATAGGCTCCTTGATCCGTGGAAGAGAGTGCAGTGTGGCCCATGGTCCTTGTTAGAATACATGGTGGGTCTTATACCCCCAGTTCCCAGTAGAGGGGCACTGTGCCTTTAAGAAATGGAGCCAGTGAGGAGGTTCCACCTGGAGTTCTCCTCTCTCTCTCTGTGCTGTCTTCATCACTTTGCTCACTTCCACATAATATCATCTTCATCTCAGATAGCTGTGGCACGAGGGAACTGCATTTGTTGATCAAATTTGGCTTGGCTAACACTGCCATCTCCTCCCCCTGATATGAGGGGATGTGCCTGGAATGCGCGGCTGAGCCGAGCCGCCGTGTGGTGATTGATTGATTCTGCCTGTTACAGGACAAGATAACCGCATCAGTAAATACTCTGTACTCCTCAGCCTCAGCCTCTCCCCCCTGTACAATCACAACCAGGGGCAGCACCGGACCACGCCACACTGATGCATGTTGGGAATTCATCGTCAGGCTGTATTGTGACAGGGTGGGGGGCAGTGAGCTCCATCTTCGATATTTGTGTTGTGTAGTCTATTCTCATGTCAACCCTTTCCAACCAGAGTTATGAGAGACCTATTAAAGTCAACACATATTTAACATCATGTACAGTACAGTACATCCATACTGTACCAGTACTAGCTGCTCTCAGAGGAATTTTGAGTGATGTGAATGTAGTTTTCTCTCCTCCATTTGATTAGGTCTCTAGCTGGAAATCCCACTGCCAGACTGGAGTTTCACATTGTGAGCTCATCTCCTTGTATTCACTTGAAGGCACCCTCAGCGTTAAGGCAGAGATAGGCCTTTTGTGTTTTATTTATCTTCATCTTTGAATGATTTCGTACGCTCTGTCTTAGCACTCAAGCTCAATGAAAACAATAAATGGTGTCCTTATCTTTTGAGTGAAATCAAGATGGGCATAAAGGCCTGTGAGTTATTTTGTGGTTGATTTGGAGGAGAAAAGAGACAGGAAATGGGCACCCATATCACATTACTACCTCAGCGTATAGCGGGAGAGGCAACGGGTAAAGCTTTTAATCAGCAGAGGGCTGTGTTTGTAATGTAAAAGTGTCAAAGATGTGCCTGGGCCCGAAGTGAGTGAAATCCGGTGGTGCTGTGTTAAATTGAAAACGGGGCCTGTGGGATTTGGGGCTGAGGGGACTGGGTACCCGGTGTGCCTGGCTGCTGCCTGCTGGATGATAAAACACTCTCCCTGCTCTGCTCTGCTAAGCACAACCAACAGTACCTGGATCTGTTACCAGCACCTACAGCAGGGGTGCTTTATCAGCTAATGCAGCTGAATGTATTTATGGTTACCATCCATTTGCTTTTAGTGACACTGCTACTTTGAATCACATTGTTTACTATATCACTATGCATCCGGACATGGTGTCTAATTGAAGATGGTTGAAATTGAAGTCTTTTATGACTATATGCTATATATGGGCCCTTGCCTCTCTCTGCCCCCTCTGTAGTACAAGCTCAAAGCCCAGCAGCAGCAGGAGCATGCCTTTGCATATCCCAGCAGCCTTCCTGAATGGAGAGATGGAGAGAACAGGATCACTTCCTGGCAGGTGCAGTGTGGGGAGCCGCAGCTCATGCCTTTTCGCTGAGTTGCCACCGAGAAAGAGAGAGAAATTGTAAACTAGAGGGGAAAAGTGAACGTTTATATACAGAAGTGTGTTTGCGGGCGTGCGTGCGTGCGGGCGTGCGTGCGTGCGTGCGTGCGTGCGTGCGTGCGTGTCTGTGTGCGTGCGTGCGTGCATGCGTGTATGTGTGTGTCTATGTGTGTGCCGTCTATTTTAACCACCTGAGTTCCAGCCAGAACGCCGGTTTTGCCCCATATTTCAAACAGATGTTGAGGAGGGGAAGAAAAGCCTTACGAGAGTCCCACAATCAAAATAATTATCTTTACAGCTGTATGTTTACAAAGTGTTTATGTGATATTCTGCACTCAGTCCCACTGAGTCTTTCATGTGTTAAACACGATAAATGCCTCCACCTATTAATATTTAAACACCTTTGAGTGTGCCAATTTCACTATGTTTGTGTTTAAAGTAGTCATATTAATATATATCCTTGCAAAATATGTAGCTTATGAACATGTATAGAACCAGGTTTTGGACCACAATCCCCCCAGTCCTTAGGAGTACTTAAGCCCTGTAATATTGAGCTAGGGTTGGGGTTCTCTCTCTCTCTCTCTCTCTCTCTCTCTCTCTCTCTCTCTCTCTCTCTCTCTCTCTTTCTTTCTTTCTTTCTTTCTTTCTCTCTCTTTCTCTTCCTACCCCATCTCTCTCTGTCTGTCTCACCTGCCCAGGATGAATCATGAGAGACGCCAGGCAGGCATGGTAGGTGTGTCCTGTTAGAAGTTCTTGGAGAGGCATGTAGCCAAGGGGCAGCACTGCCTTGACTTGTCCTCCTGGCGAACCCCAGTCTTAGCTACCCTATCTGTGACTGTGCTGTGCTACTGATGCAATGAGCTATTTTACCAAACAGGATCATATATTACATTTGGTCAGAATTCAGACTCATGTTGTTAAGATACACATATTCTGATGATCACTCTGTTAGTGGTATTCACATTGTAGGGTATGTAGTCTTGAGTCTACTGTGCTGTTCTGTTCTTTTTGGTAGGGTGGTATTGGTATTGTAGACTTGTGTGGTGTGAGGTATTGTTGACAATGTAACAGAGTGGGGAGGTCACACACCCCCTTACTGTATCTTCCCGCCATATCAAGTGAATTCTCCATAGATGTATGATAGATGGTTTTGTTTTGGTGTATTCATTTCCCTACATTGTATTTTGATAGACATATTCTCCAAGGGATGGATGGTTAATTTGAATAATCACTATCCTGTGTTCCTGTGGATGGCAGGGACATCAGTGTCCCAAATGAATAAAGAAGTAAATGAGGGAAAAACAGGTAATTATGCTGAACCAGTAAATGAATGACCTCTAATTATAATTGATTTTATTGAGGCAAATCATATTTATTGCCCTTTTTGATATGTGTTTTTGTTAACTTTCTATTAGCTTTTTTGATGTAATTAATTGGCTATTTAAAAAAAAAAAAAAAAAAAAACTGCTTCAAATAGAGAAGACATCAGTGTCTGTTCCATTTACGACCAGAGCAATTATACTTGGCAGCATTTGCTTTATGAGATGATGTCATATCCTGGAATGAGAGCAAAGAGTTTACACCCAGTAGAGTATACCTATCTGTTTATTTTCCTCCATTTTCAGAAATTCATACACAAATGTTTTTTTTACTCCAGTTTATTTGTGGATTGGGCTTTCAGACAACTAAAATTATGCAAATGAGTTGAACTGCAACAATGTCAGCAGCAGCTGTCTATGATTCAGAAATAGTATTGTTATGCTAGTGTCTGCACTGGGTCTGACAATGATCTTCACAAACATTCTCAAATATGTGGCGGTCAGTGAGTGTGTACTGTACAGAGTTGCCATGGACAGCTTTGTGTGGAGATACTGCCTGGGTGATGACATGGGCTACTTTACATGTAAATTCTAGTGATTCACCTCCAAGTGAACCCATTGAGAGTGATTCTGGCACTGGCCTAAAGACAGAGGTGTGTTTTTATGACTAGGTGAGGCACGTCTTCTCAAAGGCCCTAAAGCAGTGTATCTCTATACCCTCCCCTTTAATCACTGTATCACTCAGTCTCATAAACTCCATGAGCTGTGTGTGTGTGTGTGTGTGTGTGTGTGTGTGTGTGTGTGTGTGTGTGTGTGTGTGTGTGTGTGTGTGTGTGTGTGTGTGTGTGTGTGTGTGTGTGTGTGTGTGTGTGTGCGTGTGCACCTGTGTGTATGCGTGTACGTGTGTTGGCGTGTGGGTGTGTGCTCTCTCTTGTACGTGCCGCAAACGTCCTTCATGTTTCTCGTTTTTAAACTTAATCAGCAAAAATAAAAGCTGTTGTAAGCTGGCTCGTATTAAAGAGGTGATTATTGGTAATAAATACTTTTTTATACATACTTATTACAGAGGCAGTTTTCTTGTGCGGTTAATGAGAGTAATTTGATTTGCTTGAGAGATTACAGTTCCCAAGAATTAATGCGGCAATCCCATTCCAAGATAGAGCGAGATCTAAGATTCTTCACAGGTCGTGTGCTGCTAGATGCACCCCTCTCTCATAGCAGCTAATGGAGTTGAACAGCAGTCTGTCATCTCGCGCCCGGCCCCCCGCTCTATAGCCCACATGCCCTTGGTTACTGCAGTGCTTGTTGTTTGGGCCACTTCTGTCTGCATTTCACTTTTGGTTTGTCTCATTCTCACCAAGCTTTCTCTCTTTGAGGTGAGGACAGGAAGAGTAACAAGGAGAATGATACTGTAAAAGTGCATCATTGATGATAGATTTAACATCTGGAAAGATTTATCACCTCATTGCACAGATTCAAATTTAAGCACATTCAAGTTCCATCAAGCTTGTTTTTCAAAAAAAAAGCCAGAGTTTTTTGTTTTTTTTCACCCCAGTCGGCGTTGTTTAATATTTCCATCACATGTTTATGTAAGCCTTTTAAGCTTGGCACATAACTTAATTTGCGTTGTGATCATCTTCTCCTGCAACGTTTATTGAAGCCTGCAGCTCAGGAGGTGTCTGTGCCGAGTGCTGAAGGTGTCTCGGGCAGATTGAAGACGGCCAATTCTGTCAGCGAAGCTCCGCTCTGCATCTTAATTAAGCTGAATGTTTGTTAAAAGTGCTTACACTTACTGGACTTCTCCCATAACGTGTCACTCCGCTGACACTTGTTCACACAAAGTGACGGAGAAGGTACAAATTGTAGTTGCTGTTAACAGTTACGCCCAGGGTTCATGTTGGCGAGTGTGATCTTAAATCCCAAAGAACAAAAAAGGGAAATGGCTCCGTCTTTGCATCCTTTGTCAGTGATGCAGTTCCGCCCAGTCTGACTGGTAATATGTCTAGACCATGCCCTGAGATTACTCTAGATTATAGCAAAAGCAATCTTATTTTTTTTTTCCTCTCTCTCTTCCTTTATTCTGGGCGGTGTGGGATCATATTACTCGTCTTGGAATGACTTCAATAGAGACAGTGCTATTCCCAGGGAACTGCCTCTCCGCTGCAACTCAACCCAGAGCCATGGCCAATTGGTCTGGCTGTGATTTATAGAAATATTCTCCCTTCGAGCAGCTCTCACTACTCGTTTGGAATCCTCCACTAGCACCTCATACAAGGGCATTACGTCCCCAGGTCAAGACAAAGACGACCAGTGTCAGATGTACAGTAGCTAGCTGAAACCAGTAGCTCTTATGTAAAGTATTGTTTTTATGATGCTCATATGCAGTAGCAATGCAGAGATGGATTCCATGCCATCTCAGTTGACTGAGTACTGTTTGTGAAATCAACAGCAAGGCTTAGGATGCTATTCTCCTTCAGGGACAGACATATCAACACCATGACAAATCCTACGGACTTCCCTGTACTGGCGGCACTGATTGGTTGCAGGCAATGCCACTCTCCTGTTTAGCTTTAATGATTGGTGGTTTGCCTCATCTATGCTGTCTCTACAGCTGAGAACTGATCAAGTGACAAGAGAAGTGCATCCATTGGTCTGAATCACCCACATTTGTGTCAACCGTCTAACACAGTATCAATCTCCACGCTGAAATATTGTGTTGTAGCGTGCTTGCGTGTAGAGTTGTGTGTAGCGCTGCGTTCATCTATATTCACTGCAACTCAAATCAAGAGATTTAGGGCTTTACTGCGAGTAATCTGGGAGTTTCATGTGTATTGATGAAGTTGAGTAATGTGTCTATGAGACAGAGTCAGTCAGGCCTTCCCATTCCAAACACTGTGCCTCACACTTGGTAATTCAGCTCAGAATGCTCACTCCCTGCTGGGTTTTTTAGAAGCACCCTTTTCCCAAGCACGACATTCGCTCTACCACCTGATGCAACTCTTCAGACAAAGATGCAATAACAACTAACACAGGGTTTTTCTAAGCGCCAACTAAATACCCAGCACAGTTGGCACGGCACAGCCATTTTCCACGTTTTATCGACTCAACGGAAATGACAGCAGTATGCAATGGTGGGCATCCCCAGGCGTCGCATGTTCGGAAGGAAAAGGGAAGGGCAGCAAGAGGGTGGTACCGCTGCCCAGATCTGCCTCGGACTGTTCCCCAGCTCTCTTTTTTTCCCTTTTTTTTTTGTTCTTCATCTCTCTCTTTTTTTATTCCTCGCTCCAGCTCCCTCTCCCTCTCTTTTTTCTCTAAATGAGACCAAAACATTGACTGCTCCCCAACTGATTTGCCTCCGTGTGACCTCCCTTTAGCGGTGCCATTCATCGGCGGTGCTGGAGCAGAATGCTGGGTGGTTAGCAGGGGGGGAGAGAGTGACACGCGGCCGCGCACTGATAGACTTGCCAGTGAAGTGGATTAAATCAGCATCAGGCTAGTGGAGCTGATTACCTCGAATATGAAAATGCAGTATCTTAATGGTACATATTTTCATGAGGCGGCCCAGTTGCCTTTCATTTTGCGGCTAATATGTCTATTCTTATGAGTCATTTACTTCTTTAATTACCTTTAGCAGCAGATGCACAATGGTGTATTAATGTGAATGATTTTTACTGCCACTTTATCATACAGTGCCTCTGAAGTTGAAAGGCGTAATTGAGGTGGAAGAGCGACTCAGGGAAACAATATTTAGTTGACAGCTTCCCTTGTTCTCTGGGAGGGTGTTTATGAGTTTACACCGCACTAAAGCAGTAATAAACACAATATTCATTTAATAACTGCTGAATGGCGGGGACGGAAATGCCGTCACAGAGAGGAGATTGTCTCAGTTATTGAATCATGATAGGAAGTTGTTTGCCATAATCAGACAACAGTGTGTGCGTGTGTGTGTGTGTGTGTGTGTGTGTGTGTGTGTGTGTGTGTGTGTGTGTGTGTGTGTGTGTGTGGTGTGTGTGCATGGTGTGTGTGTGTGTGTGTGTGTGTGTGTGTCTATGTCTGTGTGGGTGTGTCTCTATGTTTGTGTTGGAGGAAACAGTGAAGCTATTCTTATATGCGTAGCTATCTTACTGTCTGTGTATTTAGTGACTTTGGTTGTCAGTGTCAGTGTGTGTTGTGTCTACATTATGTGTGTGTTTCTTTACGTGTATTTTCTGATCCAGACCTCTTTGAATAGAGGCCTTCTTTTGCCATCTGTTGTTAAGCTGCTGGCTAAGCAAGGCTGGAGAAACCAAACAAACCGGCGGCACACAGCAAACGGAAACTGTCAGGCCTGCATAGCTGAGCTGACCTCCCCGGGCCTGGGGTCACACCGCGGTACCAGGCTCCGAGCGCCGGGTCCGGCTGGTGGGGCACTGTTTACTCTCCCCTCTGCGCCTGCTCCCTGCCCCTCCACCCTCTCCTCCTCCTCCCTCCTCTCCTCCTCCTCTCCCTCCCTTCACTCCCTACCCTCCATCATCACTCTTGCTCCACTCTTCCATCCCCACTCATGTTTAATAACTTCACTTTCCCCCTTGTTTTTCTTTCACTCATTGTTTTCCCTCTAAAAACATTTGTCAAGGCACCACATTACCTGTTATGGGGGGAACAAACAAAATTAGTTTTTTATTGAAGTCAGCTTGCATCTTATGTAAGTGCATGCTGTGCTTTATATTGTTTAAACATGGCAATTTTAAATGTTTAGTGTTGTCATAAATATTAATAGATTAGTTGAAAAGTGCAGCAAAGGAAGGGAATATAATGGTTTGAAGTGGGTATAAAACGTTGATTTATTTATGTATTCTACATGAATTAGTTTGGAAATCTAAACATGGGTTAGAGAGTGTTATTCCGAGGGCCTGTAATGCGCGGGGTTTGAACATGGGTGCCTGTTTTCCATGTGGAGAGGCTTTTTGGAAATGGCATTAATTATATACTTACTGGGAAACCAGCCTCTCCTACTTTGCATTGCAGATAAACGGTCGTTGTAGAAAAAAAAAAGAGAAAAAAAGGCAATTAATATAAATAGACATGATCCTCACTGCTTATCCGCTCACATGTTTAAGAATGTGTCCAATCGTATGCATTTCAATTAAAATGAAAGTTATTGTAAGTGAATTCCATTACTATATGTTTGCACACTCAACGCCCCCCTAACCCCATATTTCCTATCACTCCTATTCAGAACAATGTGTCAGTAACTCCACCAGCTTCAATACATGCAAGACCACTGTCTTACAATAGTCTGTGTAATTTATTAAATGAAAGCCCCAGCCTGCCTGTACAGTATCAATGGTATGGAGTTAGCCTCTCAGTGCTAGCGACTCACCAGGAGGAGCTACAGAGAGCAGAGCAGAGCAGAGCAGAGCAGAGCAGAGCAGGGCTTACATCCTGGGTTACAGCTGAGGTGCGCAGAGCCTCTTGTTTGGATGAAGCATGGCAGGGGGGGAGACAGGGCCGTAAATGTCAGGTGAGTTGAGACGTGTGCTCACTCAGAAAGTCAAGTAGATAACCTTGACATTTAGGCCATCGCCACGTAAACCCATAGAGGCCTGAGCCAGGGGAGTAAAGGCCCAGTCTGCTGAGCAGGACTACATTAAGAGCTAACCTATTAGCTGTGTTGTTGCTGGCTGTCTGAGAGCCGTGGTCTCCTGTCTAATAAACTCCAGCCACTGAGTAAACACCCTGCACTGGACTCTCTCTCTCTCTCTCACACTCACACACACACACTCACACACACACACACACACACACACACACACACACACACGCACACACACTCTCCACTCTCTCTCTCTCTCCAGTCTCCACAATGGCCGCAGGGATCTGGTTACACCTGTGCGCACATCTTCAAGCAATTAGGGGCAATTTGTTTGAAACCATTTCACATTCAAGGTCTTCCCTGGCGTTTGAGTGGAGGACATCGGTGAGTCGGAGGAAATAAAGAGGGCTTCTCTCATGATGGGCCTGAACAAACATGCACAGCCTCATTTCTCACAGTCCTTACTCCCAGAGGAGCCACCCTGAATGGAGCCCTCTCCCTTTTCACTTCTCCACTCTCAAGCTGACCTTTTTTCCCATTTTTCTATTATTTGTCTGTCGTTTGGAGAGTGAGGATGAGTGTTTTCTGTCTGCTCTTTTGATGTACAGAGTCTGCCACTATATTCATCTCCGTTTCAGCCAGTTGGTTTGAATTTCTCTAGCTGTTGGCAGTTGGACTCAAATAGTTTGCTGTGTTTAGCTGCTTTACTCAAGGTCAACAGAATACATATAGAGAGAGATATAAAGCGTCTGTCCAAATTGTGCGTATCGTTAGGTTGTGGTGAAACGTGGAGGGCGGGAATCAGAGAGAAGACTTGACTCGGTGGTAATTCTCTGAGCAGGGATTTGTATGGCACCCAGAGCTGGCTTTAACAGCAGGAAACCCAAAGCCTGTAAATAATCCACATGTGCTGCATATAAAGACATCCAGTACTTAGCCATTCCCTTATCGCTGCTAGATAGCCCTGGGACATGAGAGCTGCTCCTGCTTTTTCTTAGGCTCTATTCACTAATATGGTGTGAAAGTAGATGCAGATAAGCTGGTTGTTTATTGAGGCAGACCCGTTAATACAGGGGAAGGTGTGAATTTTGAACATATTTGAAATAGAAAAATAAAAGAGGATTGCAAATGACAAGGATACCAAATTGCACTGTCTTTGTTGCTGATAAGACCTTGTCAGGTCCTGGAGGGTGTTTTCTAATCAAAAGTACCTGAAGTGTGTGTGTGTGTGTGTGTGTGTATGTGTGTATGTGTGTGTGTGTGTGTGTGTGTGTGTGTGTGTGTGTGTGTGTGTGTGTGTGTGCGTGTGTGTGCGTGTGTGCGTGTGTGTGTGTGTGTGTGTGTGTTCCTTATCCCAACTTGTACAGTACTAAGCCTGTATTGCAAACAACTTTAGCCTGAGATTCTAAGGAAGCTTTTCAGTTGAACCTTTGGTATACAGAATCAGTATGAGAACAAAATCTGAATCCAATTTGTAAAGCCCCACGTTACTCACAAGATGTTCTGCCAGTTAGTAAAACACACACTTCTATCTGCCATGTTTTTTCCCATTAGAATTGACATACACTTAATAAGTATGTTTTTAACTCTTGATAATACTGTAAACACACTGTATTTTTCTGCAGGTTTACATCTGCTTTGCCTATAGCCAAGCTTGCCTCTGTTCCCTTTGTAACCTAATCATCTGTTACCATTATCTGTCTTTGAACTGTTTTTGTATCTGATCAGTTCCACCTAATATGTCTCTTGATTTGCGCTATTGGAGCGTCCTGACAACATGCTGTTCCCCTCATTTCTCTGCGCTTTAGATGCTCTGGCCTGTCATCCGTTGGCAGTTTATCGCAGGCGTCTGGAGCTGCTTTTAGACTTGTACGTCTATCAAGCCCCAGTACCTTTGAATGGGAGATCAAAAGGAGATGAATTCCAGGGGAGAGAGAGAGAGAGAGAGAGAGAGAGAGAGAGAGAGAGAGAGAGAGAGAGAGAGAGAGAGAGAGAGAGAGAGAGAGAGAGAGAGAGAGAGAGAGAGAGAGAGAGAGAGAGAGAGAGAGGCCTTGTGTGAAGAGAAGAGTGGGTGCTATGTAAACATCATAGTGACAGCCCACAATGGGTTATTTTAGCACAGCATTAGGCCTCTCCAAGGCAGCTAGCCGGGTTAAACAACAAATCATTCCTCAGCCTCGAGCTGGCCTCACCTCGGAGACACTCAGCATAGGTTCAGAGCTGCTCGCCTTTATATCTCATTATTTTTGATAATGACAAAGTCTTTGACTCATCTCGTATCCTTTGCTTTTAAAACTATTTTGCGAAGCCATCGGACTTAACACAGCCAAACAGTATGAGTAATGTGTCATTACTGTGTGACTGTCTTTCCCTGTTTGTTGAATGTTAAATATGAACATATTAATGAGCTTATGTTATGATGATCAATGTGAGATGAACTTGGATGAGAATACAAGACAATGCTTAGACGTGTTGCGTTGTAGTGTCACTGTGGCTCCATTTGTGCTGATTGATCACTGTTTAGGCCTGTTGCCAGGGTTCTTTTGTTGATGATTACAAAAAGGGGAACACTTCCCAGAAACCTATGTCTTCATCCCTGACTGTCTGAAGCTCCTATCATATCCTGTTGACTCAAGTATCCTTGTTCCAACAACCCTCGGTAAGCCAGACACACACACACACACACACACACACACACACACACACACACACACACACACACTCATAGCTTTTACTGTACTCTATGTGTCATAAATGACAGGCCAAGCCAAACAGATCTTTTTGTTTATTCATGAAAGCTTCTTGTACCATTCCTTGGGTTTGCCTGAAAATACTCTGTGCCGACCATTTAATCAGGTAAGACCACTATTGCTTTGTTCTACTGGAGACGAATATCTGCCATTGGTGTTGTGTTGTCCACTTAAATTTGACTTGCTGCAACAACAAAAAAAAAGAAACTGTAACTAAAGGGATTAAATGTCATCTTCTCATGAGTGCTTTAAATAGTTTTTCTTAATGTGTAATATTGTGTTGGATTGGTCGTTTGTGTGGGAGTGAATCTCACACTGTCACATGAAAATGCTATACTATCTTTATGAATGTGTTGGCTCGGGGCTTTCCCCTCCCTCCTCATTTCATACAGAGCACAATGAGTAGGCATGTAGGATATACAGTACTGAGAGAGACAGAGAGAGAGCAAGAGAGAGAGACAGAGAGAGAGAGTGAGTGAGAGTGAGAGAGAGAGTGAGAGAGAGAGAGAGAGAGAGAGAGAGAGAGAGAGAGGGAGAGGGAGAGATGAAGTGTTAATGGAGGCAGGGTGAAACGCCAGGAGAGTGGCCCCTTTGTAGCCTGTGGTCATATTCTTGCCTCATGATGTCATCCCACAGGCCTGTGTTCGAGAGGGCACACACACACACACACACACACACACACACACACACACACACACACACTGCAGACCAGCACACAGCTGTTTGCCCCTCTCATCCCTTCCTTTTATAGAGCTTGTACAGGCCTACAGATCAACTCTTTCACTTATCTTTCATTCTCTCTCTCTCTTCCTCTTTTTCTCATGCCCTCTCCCTTTTGATATCTCATGATTGTGTAATCTTTCACACATTTCTGTCACTCGTTCACACATTTCTTTAACTTTCTCTTACATACTCAGAGCTCCTTTTTTCTCCTTCCCCCCTCTTCCCTTTTTTTCTTGTTGTACATACCGCGTTTAATTTTACTGCATCTGGCAATCGCCTAACTTATCAAATAATTGACTGGAGGACTATAACTCTGCGCTGTGCGAGATGGGCTTGGATGTGCCCCCGACTGTTTGTTTAATTGTGGGAGTAATCGTCTGAGGAACATGGAAAGAATGAGCGGAGTTATTTACTCAGATGTTTTACTGGTGTAGGTGTGAGGCTGGCGGTTCTCTGTGGGAACACACGCTTGCTTTTCTTGGTATCAGTGTCGTTTTCATGACCACTGTTTTTCCCAGCTCCCCGGCTTTGTTTGTTCTGGATGGCATGTTTGATTATTTATCGTAAGGGAAAAGGGAGTAGCTGGAGCAATAAACATGTGACTGCACTGTATTTTGTTTTCCACTGAGAAGGCCGTGTCCTTTAACAGATATTTGGAGCAGCAATAAACCTTTTATTTGCTTTCTGGGAGGGGGGTGACAGAGCGAGAGGAGGATCAAAAAGCACCGATTGGTGCCTCTGTGACTTTTTCTGTTTACTGTAAGTGCAACCTATCAACAGAAAATATTTTCACTGGCCAGTTGCTATTGATTCGTCAGCAAGTTTGTTTTGTCAACTGATTATTGTTCCTCTGCATGCTTCTGGAGGAAACTATGTAAATTTGTTTGAAGGAAGCAAATATGGAAAAAGTGTCTATATCACAGTTTGTTTTGTTATCTATCAGCAGGCCAAGAGCACATTGTCGTTTGGGTTCCATCTGTTGTGTTAAAAATCATAAGAGTGGTCTCAGAGGACAATGAAAGATCTGCTTTTAGTTTACATGCTGTTCTTTTTTTCACCCCTACCATTTTGATTCTTTTTCAGGCTCTCCAAGTTGCTCGACAGATCCTCCTACAGCAACAACAACAACAGCAGCAGCAGCAGCAGCAGCAGCAGCAACAACAACAACAACAACAACAACAACAACATCAGGCCCAGCAGCTGCAGCCTCAACAAGGCACGGGTCTGAAATCCCCTAAGGCCAATGACAAGCAGCAAGGCCTACAGGTACTGTAGAGCACATACCATACTGGGTCATGGTAACAACATGCATATAGCACCTTCACTCTAATCAACTACAGTCATGTTGTTGCTTACTAGCATTTCAACTCAAAACACACACATTTATTAAGTGAAACAGTGGAAATCAGAACTTTCTGGATGCTTTTGTTGGTACACTGTGTGCTAGTTGCACTTAGGAGAGAGTGTACCAGGCAAACTGCATAAACAGGAAATTAAGAGCGGCAGAGCAACAGTTGTGCTAGTCTGTGTGTGTGTGTGTGTGTGTGTGTGTGTGTGTGTGTGTGTGTGTGTGTGTGTGTGTGTGTGTGTGTGTGTATGTGTGAATTACAGAGCCTGTGTGATCAACACATCTCTCACAGTGTGACACCTTAATGGTATTAATGTACACAAGGACCAGCTCCTACTTTGTGTTGAATACACATGACTGAATGACATTCACCCGCTAGACTCTCAGAAAACACATTCTAGGAACTGCTTCTATGGATCCTATTTTTATCATGAGTTCATCCAGTAGCAAGGATAAAGCTGAGGCACTGACACACACATGCTGTGGGTTGCTAGCCAGGCCTGTAGCATTGGTCAATGCATAGTAGAGGGGTCCTCCTATTGGAAGCAGCTTTCTGAGTGCTGTTTATTATGGGTAGGAGAAAGGAGAAGAGAGAGAGAGAGAGGAGAATGAGTTGAGGGTGTTCCACCCCTCCAGCAGGAGATTTGAGCCTGGTCAGACAGAAGCAGCTCTGTGGTCTCCATCTCTTTCTGTCTTTCATCACTGCCCTCAATAGGGGGAGGGAGACCGGGGTAAAACCGTCTTCACCACTAACAGCAGGGGGCGCCTTGGAGCAGGGTGGGGGTTGGGGGGGGGGGGGGGTTGTGGCTAGGGGGTAAAGGGTGCCTGGCATTTATTTGTGCAGCCTTTTGTGATGCAAGGCAACTCCGGGTCTTTTGAATAGGAACAGCTATCCATATCTGATGCAATATTTACGTTCATTCCAGATCACATCATGTTTGAGCTGCCTCAGATGCGTATCTTTGTTTGAATAAGGAGGGGTTGTTTGTTTCAGTGTGAAATTGCAATCGACTTCAGGGCATATTGGGTAATTAATACGGGGGCCCTGTTATGTATGTGTGTGTATATATAATATTTAATACCTCTTCTCCCATAGGGGGCTCTTTTTAATGAGCTATTGTAGTGGCTAGGTCTAATGTCAGGTAGTGAAAGAGGCTCTTTGTTGTGCAGATGTCTTAGGAATAGCTCCAGAGGATGAAATATGACTGTGTTGACCTTTCAGTTGTGTGCGTATTTGTCAGGATTCAAATAAGTTGAAAGGATCAAACTAAACAGTTTCCCGAGTCAGGCTGGGAATTGTGTAGCAGAGGTCAACAGTGGGGGCCACCCGGCGGATTCCAGCGTACAGCCAGTTGTTGGTACATAGTGAAGTACTAGACCATCTCCGGCAGACAAAGGCAAAATTAAAATTCTAATTTATTAATGTATACAGAGATCTTGCCCAACCTGTCACTCAGCTATTGAAAAGAGAGCCAGGGCCTTTTCATTCCCCCCTCCCTCCCCTGCCCACTACTTGTGAAGTGCACAGGCTAGCTCGCCGTAGTATCTAAATAAAATGGTAAATTGCCTGCTCTCTCATGTTGTATGTTACATTTTTGCTGGGTTGAAACTGTTGTAATGAAACGCCACAAGTCCAGACAAGTGTTTATTTATCTCTGAATAACATACTCTACTAATTAAATACATCCCTTCTGCACGCACACATGGATTGAATGCCTATGCTCATACAGAAACTTTGTGTGTGTGTGTGTGTGTGTGTGCGCCATATATGTTGTGTTCACTTGTGGTCTTCTGGTGGTGGACCAGCCACTTCACTCAAACACTCAAAGGTGGTAATTTGTGAAACACCAGAACATAACGATCCAAGTCTCTTCTCATTTCACTACAAGGACAAGCCCACGCATAGAGAAGACCCCTTCATGCACAACATTGGCATCCTCTATAGCAGGCTCAGGGATAATGATTTTTGCGTTGAGTTGGAACGGGTCATCAAAAGACATGATACAACTATTATGCGCTGTGTAGTAAGCTGGCACCCCATAAAAGCACCTGATGTGTAGAGCTGTCCAGGGTGGAGGTCCATTCATCTCAGCAGTGTCCCCATTAGACACAAGGAGATGTGCAGGAGCCCTCCTCTCCTCATTTGGAGATGTGACTCACTCCAATTCATTCGTATTCAAGTAAGAAATAATGAAGCACAGAATATTTCATACATCAGAAAAAAATGACCTGCATAAAAAAAAAAAAAAGAAAACTTACAAAAAAATAAAAAAAATCAAGGAAGCACAAGAATCCTTGATCAGCATTTAATGGCTCTTTGGTTTTATATCTCCAGAAGGGGTCCCAACCCCCGCATAGAAACTTCTAGAAGAGAAGCTTGTCCTGTATACTCTTACTCAAAGGCATTTTAATCAGACAATATACATAAACAGCTGCTGTGCAGGCTGGAGAGCAGCTAAACATACTTGACTGGTCAAAAAGACAGTAAATTACGTGACAGAATGA
Source organism: Argentina silus (assembly GCF_951799395.1). Lineage (NCBI taxonomy): Eukaryota > Metazoa > Chordata > Actinopteri > Argentiniformes > Argentinidae > Argentina > Argentina silus. The sequence continues at coordinate 995,465 of NC_139658.1, forward strand.
CACGTGTAATTAAAAGAGTTCATGCCACTTTACCTCATGCTTCACACCTACAGAAGCGGGGGAAGAGGAGCGAGCAACTCCCACCCCGCTAATTACCATTATCACTGAAATTGTAGGGTTTGAGTCATTAGTTCCATGTGCATTTAATTAGAGGCAGGCTGAAATTGGATTTAACTTATTACTTTTTCATGGATCACTTTCTTGTCATCACTTCAAATTGGATTGCAGCCCCAGGTAACTAATTATGCGAGCTGCAGGATCAGGAGTGGAGAAATAGGTAATTAGGAACAACACTGTCGGACCCTCGCTGATAGTCCACTCGCACCGCAGAGGGGGGAGAAAAAAAATGAGCCTCGTTTGTGGCTTTGCTTAGGAGCCTACTCAGTTAACTATGCCACACTGCAAGGGATCCTGGGTAGGCAGGCTCCCACCACCTACAGAGGATTATGTGACATGCAGCTGGGTTGAAGATGTTATGTCAACATGGTTCCACTGCCATCAGTGTAATGCCCAGATTAGGCTTGTTCCAGATTTGGATGGTGGTGGCCTTGATTGGGCCTTCATTATTCATGTCACTAGTATGGTGAGCTACTGTAGGGCTGCAAGCCAGATATTGTTCTACATATGAACCCTCCATGAATACATTTCACTTTCATTGGCCAGTTTTGGCAGGTCAGGAAAGACAATACTGAGAATGTGTGCGTGTAGTTGGACTGGAAACAGATAAAGTCAATGGCCCTGACCAATGCCCAGATATATTTTTGTTAAATTTGTTGTAGACAGATTATTTGTAGCGCAGACAAATGCGTCACATGAGTTCGAGGGAGAAACTTTCAACAAAAAAAATCCCTTGTAGAATCGTTACATGTTCTCTGAAAGCAAAATGTAAAAATGTGTTCTTTCATATTTCTTCAGAAGCAAAGTCCTTGACGCTTTTGAGCAGTGGAAAACATTGCTTTTCTATGGTTTCATTACTTGCTCTGCTCATTGAAATGATGCGTTGGCTTCCTTTTGTATCTAAATGAAAGAAGCATGATTCATTTGATAGGTCACCTTTGTCAACACCCACTGACAATTTTGCATAAAACATGTTCATGATGTCAAAGGAGCATGGCTTGTTATTCTTCAGAAATTGGCAAAAGGTTTTACATTTGTGAAAAAAGAAACATGCCAACAACCTATTTTCTTCAACCAAGATTGTCTCTCTGCCAGGTGAATCTCTCTCTCTCTCTCGCTCCTCTGTTCTGTTTATCTCACTCTCTCTTTTACACCATTGTGTGCAGCCACACAGAGGGCATCTCCAGGTCAGAAGATAATGTCTTTTCAGTTTTAGATGATGAAAGCCTTTTAAGTTCTACCCCCTCCCCTTTACCATTTGCTGTGCATATCCTTCATTTGTGGTCTTTGGGGAAGCGTGGTGTGACAGAATGCAGGGACCAAGCTTCTCTCTGACAGTGGAGGGGAAGCCGCCGGCTCTCACTCTCTCTCTCTCTTCCCTACTACTGTTTTTTGTAGTAGACCCATGGCATTGTCCTGACACATGTACACCACAGCGCTTCAATCTGTAAGTCATTAGAGCGCTGGGTTTGGGGCCTGTCGGCTGGAGCTCGGCCAGAGCTCCGAGGCGGCATTCCGAGGTGCTCCCGCAGCCCGGCCGCCCTGTGGCCCGGAGCGCTGTGCTGTAGTAGCCCACCGGCGAGGTGACAATGAGCCTGGGCCCGGCCCACTCTGGCCCACTGCCCAAACAGGAAAGCCAGCTGAGATAACGGGACAATGGAGTCGGACGCAGCCAATCTGTGATGAGCGCCCAAGGTGTGGACCCCACCGGAATCAGCCGGCTTGTCAGTATAAAGCTGAGTGTGTATCCATACTAAACTCTGTGTTCTATAAGCAGACAGCTCAGAATGTTGAATGGGAATGGATTTCCTAGGAAAATATATGGCTGTTGATATGAGGGAATGACCTTTAATGTTGAACGGCACATCTTTCCACTATTACTATGTTTTTAGGTTCAGAATCAAATCATACTGTATACAGTACGTATCAGTGTGTGCGTGTGCGTGTGCGTGTATGTGCGTGACTCTGTGCGTCTCCCTCGTCTTGTATTTGTAAAAAGGTCTCAAGACAATGTGGTAATGAATTCTTATTTCCACGTCTTTGTTGCTTTGAGGTGATATAATCCGCCAGGAATTATCAACCTAACACAGATCCTGCATCCATGTGTAACCAAGGATCAGGCTGTCTCTTTCATGGTTTGTTTTTCTTGTCATATTGTAAAAATGTATTATGTGTACTGTATATATTAGAACCAGGTTGGGATCACTCTGTCAGGATGAAGTCATCCTTCCTATTTCCAGGCAGTCTGTTCTGTTCCAGCCTGTTAGGAGCTCCCAGCCAACCCATGACTGTCGGATTGACTCCAGTCACAGGGCTGGGAGCCACTCTGCCATTTTCAGGACCTTTTCATTTGAGTCCTGATGTTTCCCTTCAAGCTCTATCCTTCCACCCCGTCTCTCCCCCCCCCCCCACCCCCCACCCCCCCACCCCCTCCTCTTCCTCCAAATCTTGTATCTTTGAATAATTTCTCTGCCACAATATCTTGATGTCAGCCATGTGTTGTTTGGGATGATTCACACGCCCTTTGGGGGGTAAATGGCTGGATGGATCTACAGTAAGCCAGCATGCTAATAAACACCAACAGTCATATCAGCCATTCTCTCAACTCCATCTCATCATGTTTCTCAACACAACTGACGAGTGTGTTCCTCTGGATCAGGAGTATTGTGTACACTGATAGCTTATAGCATTTGCTGTTATCTACTCTGACTGTGGCATTTCACCACGCTTCACTTTGAGAGAATGGTTTTAGAGTGTTTGAATTCCTGACATTGTACAGGACATGAGAGGGGAGATATTATAAGGTGATTATGTGATGAGCAACTTCAGGGCACCAAGCGTAGATGTATATTATTATATGTTGTACTGTACTGTAAATGTTCATAGTCCACACTCTGAATAGCAAATACAGTATTTGGCACTGATACACATACCCAATGTAATCTCTGGTGACCCATGTCTCACAGACACACAGTATTATTTTTTTCCTAAACAAAATGTCACAATGAGACACTGTACTACTTAATATAGTCATTGATTTAAAAAAAAAAAAATCTCTATATGAATCAATCACTGAACAATATAAATTCCCCCACCCCCGGAATTTATGTTGTGCATGGCTGAAAAAGTTCTTGTTTTGACTAAGTGAAAACCACAGCAGATGGAACACAAAGAAACACAAGCTTCGCTATGCGCTGGCTGGCATATCACCTCAGGAAATATTTTGCAAATACAGTCTACACATCTGCTGACTTAACAATGTGTTCTTGAATGCTGAAATTAAAAGTAAATAACCAGACCGATACATAATAGAACGCATTGCATCAGGCGTGACTTAACATGAGTTCATGTTGGCTGATAACCATTCTCATTTCATTAGGGTTAGGGTTAGATTGCAGTCGGTGGGGGGTAGAGAGAAGGATCGAAGATGTCTGTACACATTGTTTAACCCAACAGTGTGTGGAAAACATGGAACACAAAAATGCACAAAGGTTAGTTTGGCTTTCTTAGTTTGGCCTTTCTGACATATGTACTGTATAGACCAGCTGTTGTTCGAGAAGTCACACACCTGCCCTGGAGGCCCCTCTGTCTGTAAACAATGATTGTCTTTATTCAGAGGGAAGTAACACAATGTTTGTTTTTTCGACTACAAGTTCCTTTTTTAATATATGGTTGGAACAAATGTCCTTGTTTTTTTTAATTTCCTTTTACTGTAAATGCAACATGAGTTAGTATGGCTTATTCACTGCTTGTTTTTTGTTTATGTGTGCTGCTGTGTAATGTGAGCTGTGTCATTGTCTTTAACCTGGCGGTAACACCAGAACAGAGCCCACGCCAGACCAGACATTAACTCATACTTTCGCTGTAACTCAGGCAGTAAATGGAGTCTTTTATTATGTCATCTACTCTGTCATATGCACAATCATTCAGTCGTCTTTGTAAACTGTCGTAAACACGATGGGTGAAAATGAACTGAAGGCTCAAGGAAATTGATGCTTCTCTGTATTGGTAAAATGTGTATGTCTATACGTATCACATCAATACGTATGTGTAATTACTATATATAGTGCAGGCTGAGGCAGAGGATCAGAATGAGAGTGTGAGGGGGAGAGAGGGGAGGCTTGAACTGTATGTCTGCTAAATTTATCATGAGGCCTTTGGGAGCATTGAAATGAGAACAGTGGCCTATTACTGCTCAGAAGGTGTTTTATTGAGAATATGCCGACATGCCACCCCAGGGAAAATACTGGGGAGAGGAGTGTGGCCAGAGTGGAGACCACTGTCAGTGTGTGTGTGTGTGTGTGTGTGTGTGTGCGTGCGCATGCACGTGTGTGTGTGTGCATCTGCGTGTGCGTGTGTGTGTGTCTTTGTCTGAGGCATTCAAGTGTGTCAGATAGAAAATAAAGAGCCTTTTCTTTGACTTAATTATTCACTAAGATATGTATTGGAATTGACACTTTTGACACTTGAGGTCTCTCAGTCAATAATTTATATAGGTCACTCAGCTTAGCAAAGCTTGTTGTTAGTTATTAGCAGATGGCTTGTTTTGTATAGTCTCTGTTTATTTGACCAGGGTATTTGTGGACTGGAATGTATTTCATGAACATTCCTTCATCCTTAGCCAAGGTTTTATGGACATTGATATGAGCAGTTCTTTATGGCCATGTTATTAAAATTGTTAAAATTATTATTTTTTTGTGTTTATTGAGATGATAATGAATAGAGTGTTAATCCAGACTAGAGCTATATTTTTCATTGATTCTACAGTATCTGCATTTGAAAGTGTTCCAGAGTGTCGGCTCAACCCAGTCAGGGTTAGATAGTTCTTTATCTTTACAGATATTTATCACTCTTTGAAAAGTTTGTGGGTTTTTCTTTAAATAGAGAAAAATACATGTTGACAAGATCTGAATGTCTCCTCTCTCATTTCTGTGCAGTTCAGAAATATCCAGTAGGGGGCAGGGTCCTGTTTTTCCCCTTTCCCTTCTCTTTCACCTTTTTTATAGCGGGGCACATAGATGTTTAACCATGTGATGATATGATGACAGCTAATTCCTTTCATCTTGACTGAGGAGTATCTGTAGTGATAGTACTAGAGGTAGTAGCTGTGTTGTAGTAAAGTATTAGGATGGATGGTATTTGTAGTCAGATTATATTATATTATCCTAGCTGTACTGTAGTATTATCAGTTTGTACAAAGCATTCATTGTTTATGTATTACATTCAGGTTCAACTGGCAAAATGTTGTAGATACTCTCTCTGGATAGAAGTAGTGATAATGAAACAGCAGTTATTTAATAAGTACACAATACTGTTACAAACAAACAAACAACAAAACATTTCTCCTTTATTTTTTAAAATGAAATGCTTACCAATGACATTGCTCAAACAACAAAAACAAAACAACAACAACAAAGCATCTCAATTGCTATAGCCATTTGTTGTTCTCAGAATTTAAAATGAGGCTGGGTCTTTGTATTGGCACTGTAAACAATTCCATTTACCAGAACAATAAAGGGCTGATAGTGGGGTAGTTTCTTTATTTCTTTCAGCTGGATAGCTGTGTTTACTTATCTGTTGTTTAATTAAAGGGCCTCTTTTCTTTGGGCTCCCATTGTTTCAATAGCACGGCCGGAGCCCCGGCAAGGGTCAAAGGGTTAACAGCCGTCAACTGTGGATTTTTTTTTTTTAAAGGGGCCCCACACAAAGGCATGGGTTCACCTGCAGCTCGCCCTACAGCGCCCTATTGTGTGGCCCATTTGAATTGATTATGTTTAGGGGGCTGGTTGTGATTGGTGGAGAAGGGCGTGGTTGATTGGATAGTTTTGTATCTTGTCAGCCAGGGAGCAACCTTGCGCGTGCAATCTGTCTGTATCCCGAGGAAGGCTGGAGACGCCACAGCACAGCAGCGTCCGCCTGCCTGCCTGCCTGCCTGCCTCTCGCTCTCTCTCTCTCTCTCTGTCTCTCTCTCTCTCTCTCTCACGCGCTCCTCCTCTTCTCTCCGCTCCGCTCCACTCCACACTGCACGGCCCAGCTCACTGTTTACCCTGCCAGCTAAATGGAGTTTGTCAGGTTTGTCAATATGATTGATTCTGCAATTTTGCCAGCTTTCTTGTGTAAAACCTGACAATTTAATTTGTTCAGGGAAAAGAATAGGTTTTTTTTGTCTATCTGTTGTTGATGTTCTATCATTGTAATTGGTTAATTTTATCATGCAGTTTGTTTAAGGGGAGAACAGACCAGGATTTAGTGTATAGACAGTGAAAGAGAACAGACTTCCCCTGAATGCAAGCATGTGTGATTTGTGGGAGAATTCTCTGCTTTTACAGTATGCTTTGTGCTAAGATGTATCTGTGTGTGTGTGTGTTGTTAGTTGTTGATGGTATTCAAAGATAGAGTTTTCATTGACTGATGAAAATGTGCTTCAGCAAATGAATTGTTCATGTGCTTTGCGTGTTTGTTAGTAACTGTATTTGGTTACATTTTACATGAATAGTTGTCCATTGCAGTTTTTTTTGTTTAGTTTTGTTTTGTTTACTTTACTGATACTAAGCTAACCAGTTATGCAGGATCTGGTACAATGTTGTTGAATGAAGGGAAGTTCCAGGAAAGCCTGCAGTCTGTATTTTTGGAATATTAGTTGTTTATCACATTGAATTATTGAATATGTTGTGCATCTCTAGTGTGTAGCAATAACAAATACTGGTAGCTCTGAGTATCTGTAGTATATGCTGTGTTCTTTATTGTATTTGGAAGGAGGTACTCCAATGTGTGTGTGTGTGTGTGTGTGTGTGTGTGTGTGTGTTAGCTGTGAGTGTTGGTCAGACTTGGCTCCTGCTCAGACTATCGCCAGTGTAGCTGTCAAGTGAGAGAGGCAGGGAGGTGAAGGGGGGCTGCTCCTCTCCTCACTCTGTCACTTGAAATTAAGGGAGAGGGAGGCACAGCTCTATATTTGACACCATCACCACACAACCATTTCAGCCAGATGCAATCATTCTAAATGTCAGCGATGAGATCTTCCTGAAAAGTTTTGGGTGAGCGTGGGTGTGTGACAAAGGGGGTGGGGAGTGGAATTGGGAGTTGAACCTCTCTTCATCAACCCCCCCCCTCCCCCCCCCCCCCCCCCCCACACACACACACACACTTTTAATTAATATATAAATGCATGCTTTGAAAAGACCCACATTTCCCTCCACATTTAGGGCTAGAGTCAGTCAGTCCCCCCCCCCCCCCCCCAGTCATCCAACTATAGCTCAGGAGCAGCAGTGTTGGGTTTGAGTTGACTTTTCAGCAGCATGTCGGTAGTAGAGAGTTGGGTGAGTGTGTCAGTCAGTCAGAGGGGCCAGTGGAAGGTAAAGATCAAGAAAGTGAAGCCTAAACAGCCAGTGTGCACTGTAATGCCATGCAGCTGTGCCGAGAGGCTTGCAGTTTGGGAGAGCTGGAGTGCGAGTTGATTGGGTTGACAGTTTGTAATCAAAGTTGATTTATTGTTCATTAGTAGTGCATTAGCCCTTTCAGGCAGGGCTGTTATTTGTGCAGTGGCCTGTCAAGGCGAGAGGCTGCCAGCACCTGTCATTTCTAAACCATGACATAGGCAACCAGATATTAGCCTGTACCCAGCGAGGGGGGCACGCGGGCAGCCGCCAGAGCCCACAGCACTCTGGGATATCCTTTACAGGACTGGCCGCTGCTTTGTAGCGGGGAGAGAGGGGAATAGTTTAGCGGTGATACAGAAAACCACCAGCTGCTCTCTGCTGTTGCCCCTCACTCGCTGGATTGAAAAAGCTTTTTACTTGAAAACAGCTTTTGTTCAGTTTCAAGGTGCATTAGTGTTCAGTGCTCTTGGACACAGTGTGTGTCTCTATTTCAGATAGGCAGATTAAATCACTCCAGAAGAGATGTCATGTATTTCAAAGGGCAGTGATAGTAGGTGAACAGTATGATTACATGGTTTGGAGACAGTGATGTGGCAGAACAAAATGATAACTGTCCTCTATTTGCCACTTGTGTCAGTCTTGACCTGCAACAAATTAGAGAAAGTGATACTCTTTTTGTTGATTGCTGCCGGGCACCTCAAAGAAGAAAATAAATATGTCTTCTTTTGGAATGATTCAGTGTGTTGTATCCAGATATAAGCAGAGGCATATGTGTTGGATCCTGTTTTATCTCTATGAATTTCACCCATATTGTAAGCCAGCTGCTGACTTTTTTCTCTCTCTAGTTTATATTATTATTAATTGGCCACATGTTTTTTCCAACTCACAAAAGACAACAACACAAGCAGCGTGAAAAAGCAACATAATTTGTGGCCCCCTTGTCTGCCGTCATGGAAACAAGGATTAGGTTTGCGTTGCTGGTGTGCAGAGAATGGAAACAATCTGCATGAGGATGTGTCAGCCATTGTCTTTGGGTACATTTTCATTTGAAGGGGATTTTCAAGGCTGTGATCTTAATTAAATCTCAACTGACTCAAATAATGCATCTGAAGGCACGCGGCGTTGCATAACCGTGCTGAGCCGGTAAACCATAAATCACGGGCACCGTATGGACGCAGGGAGAGGGGGCTCTGGTGTGGGGAGGTACCGGGTTGAGGACAAGGTGAATGGTTGTGAATGGTGGTGTAGTTATGTGTTGTAAGCGGTGAGTTGCCACCACTTATTTTTGTGCCACGTCTCAAACTTGCATGGTAAGTGCCTGAAAATCTGCATACGGGGGTGTGGCTTGAAAGGTCAAAAAGATTGAAAAGGTCAACGGGTTTTGGAGTCTCAAGTTTAAATGGAAAGTTGAACGCTTAAGGTGTCTTTGTAAAGACTATTTTTTGTTGAATTTCAGTGGTTTGAATTTTCAAAAAATGAAGCTGATCCTTTCAGCTACTGAGAACGGGGCTCAGCGTGTGGGTGTGTGTGTTTGTGTGTGTGTGTGTGTGTGCCCCCTGTGTCAGAGAGGGGGCCATGCCCTCTGCTCCGTGCTCAGCAGTGGGCACCTGCAGTGGCGGCCGCCCTGAGTGTGGGAAAGAGCCTCCACCATGCAGCTCAGCTGTTATTGTAAGGGTGAAAGCCTCGCTCACTTTGCCATGTAGTTTGTTTGTTTTACCGAACGCTGGCCCAGCTTTGCTGACAACTTGTTTGTTTGTGGTTAAAAAGTTAATTAAAATGCAATCTTGAGTTTTGTTTTTACAGTTGCTGTATATCGTTTCGATCCCCCGCGGAATATATATATAGCAAATGTGACTGTGATTATCCTGTTTATCTGAACTGTAAACGTTTTTAAAGCAGCTTGAATTTGGATGACAGAGAGGAATTACTGAGGGCTTAACAAAACCAGGATGGGTAGCTCTGTCTGCTGGTGTTCTTTGTCATATATTTTGTAGCTTTTGATTGTTTAGGGCTAATTCATTTTAAACACATTATTGTTATTTATCATGTATATGTAAAGTAATAATAATAATAATAATAATAATTATTATTATTATTATAATTATTATTATTATTATTATTATTATTATTATTATTAATAATAATAATAATAATAATAATAATAGTACGACTACTACTACTACTATAATAATAATAATAATAATAATAATTATTATTATTATTATTTTACAAAATTCTTCTCTTTAATAGTATTAGCAGATCCAAAACACCTTGTGATTCTTTATAGGGAACAGATATTATTTGCTTGATCATTTTTAGATGCTGAGGGAAATTGCTTGACATATTCCCTAAAATGCTATCCACCTCGGAGATTTCAATAAACCTGAATGAGAGATGAGAAATGAGTCATTCCGATCTTGTCGACGACTAATTACCTTCATGCATCACTTCAATACAATGCCTCCCGTGAAATCCTCATTTCTGAGACATTTTCATGCGAGAGATCATACGCTATTCAAGATGGAGCGCCATTCCTATTCCGCAGTCTCAGGCCAAGGTAAACCTCGAGCATCAAACAGGCTGGCCCCTGATTTCTCAAGGGCTTGTTATTTTGTACTTCTCAATTCCATTTGATGTTCTTACAAAACAAGATGACACCAGGGAGCACATATAAAATTATTCATATTTGATTATTCTTTCTTTTTTTCATCTAACCTGTTCCTTCATGGCCAGTTGAATGTGTGCTCTGGTTTCATTGATGTTGGCCTCTTTTTCTTCTTTCATTTCTCCTTAATTGCCAAGCAGCACACGGGGAGGGAAGCTAGCCTTAGCCCCTACACCCGGCCCTGCTCCCCCCCTCTCTTTCTCTCACCACGCTTTGACCTTTGGCTTATGGTGGGGGGGGGGGGGGGCACTGGTTGGAGAGCGTCTTCATTAAGTCTGAATCAGTGTATTTCGGACGTCGTCAGATGTGTGGCCGATGTTTCCTCATTAGAATATCCTTTCCATGCTTGTTCTGAGTGGTGACGCACAAAGACAAGTTGGCTTTGTGTCCTTTAAAGTCAGCCTTAACTGTTCACTACCTGTACAAGGTCCTTCTCTGTTCTCCTGCATGCTCTGCATCAAATGTTGCCTTAGTAACATCATCTCTCAGAGAGCTCATGTTTAGGATTTGAAAACGTTCAAAGATTCAAGAAGTCTAGATACGAAATGATACGATACATATTTTTAGGGCAACCTGTGGTTAGCTTATGTCACTCTAATTAGCTTTTTTTTGTATTTATAATTGGCATCCAGTTATTGAAATAAACTGTACTACAATATGTGTAGTACCAAAAAAGACTTTTGGGGATATATGTGGAACTGTAGATTATGAAAATGACCTGTATCTATAGCATCATTGATGATTATCCTGTCAATGTTAAAGAATGTGTCCTCTTTGAAAGCAAAAAACACAGTATTATCTCATTAGAAACAGTCGCCTGGATAATGAATTTTGTTATCTTGAAATCAATATTTCAATATTTTAAATCGATAGGGCCTATCTCATTTACACTATACTGTACATACAAGCATACTGTACTGTAAAACAGGATATGCTTGTTCTTCTTTGCATGTAAAGCACTGTATGGACCTTATAGATGCCTGTGTGTGCATGCTTGAGTGTTTGGGTGTGTGTGTGTGTGTGTGTGTGTGTTTGTGCGTGCGTGCGTGTGTGTGTGTGTGTGTGTGTGTTTGTGCGTGGGTGCGTATGTGTGTGTGTGTGTGTGTGTGTGTGTGTGTGTGTGTGTTGGCCAGCAGGCCTGCGCTGGTATATTGCCTACAGTCACTCTGCAGCTGTGGGAGAATGTTCCAAGTTTGAATGTTTATGTACGCGAGGCACCTGGAGAGCACCACACCTTACTGAAATTCATAAACGTCAGCTATTTCTGGCATTCCCAGAATGTCCTCTTATTCACACTCTCATTGGAGTGTAGGACTACAGCTCTTCTCAAAGGAGCTCTCCACTTATTAGACCTCTGTGAATTAAACAGAGAAGGCTCCTCAGACTCTCTTTAGATGCATATTTATTTTTGTGGATCATCTGGTGGAGTCATGTGGAGTCATGATGTTAGTGAGAGATAAGGGAGAGTTCACCATATGGGGAGTGCACTAAATGGAGACAGGCGTCCTGTCCTGTGTTTGCATTAAACGGGCATGATACAGCGGCCAGGGCAATATTTTTCAGTTAAAGTGCTCCCTCCCGCCCTTCCCCTCAATAGCCCCCTGTCTTAGGCAGATTTTCACTCATTCAACACAGGATTAAATGGTAGTAGTTACAATGATCAATAGGTTAAGAACCGTACAATCCCTTTCACTGCTAATGACCTCAGTAGTAATGGGTAATAAAATGTGGGCTGTAATAGCCTCTTGCTGGGGCTGTATCGTCAGAGGGGATCTAGCGGGGACTGGGGACCAGGCCCACATGACAAGGAGAGGTGTAAAGACTGGGTGAAGAGGTACACACACCCAAGGTGTAAAAATAAGCAAATTAATTGAAAGA